>NW_026734430.1:0-300000 GCF_949786415.1 Peromyscus eremicus
AAGAACAGTAGCTCCTCTTCAGTCCAATACACTGTACTGGCTGAGAACAGAAGTGAGTGCTGTTTGCACTGTGTATGGCAATAGGAGTGCAATAGTGACTTTCTTTACCAGAAAACAACTCTTGCTTGTAGGAACACAAACTGCATGTTATTCAACGCCATTTAAGACTGGGAAACAAATGCTAGCTCGCCTTAAAAGAAACACACTCTGCTTTTAAGAAAAGAGCACTCTTCTACTCTACTGTGTTTCCTATGGGTCCAAACTGTGAGCTTGCAAAGAACAAAAGAACTGTGCTTCCTACACACATGGACCATATCTAGTTACACTCTGCTTAGGAAACTGACAAGAACAGTAGCTCCTATTCAGTCCAATACACTGTACTTGCTGGGAATAGACGCGAGTGCTATTTGCACTGTGTATGGCATTTGGAGCACAATAGTGACTCTTCTTACCAGAAAACATCTCTTGCTCATAGGACCAAAAACTGCATGTGACTCAACTCCATTTAGAACTGGGAAATAAACGTGAGCTCGCCTTACAAGAAACACACTCTGCTTCAGAGAAAAGAGCACTCTTCTACTGTACTGTGTTTCCTATAGGGCCAGAACAGTGAGCTTGCTCAGAACATAATAACTGTGCTTCCTAAACAGACAGGCAATATCTAGTTCAACTCTGCTTAGGAAACTGACAAGAACAGTAGCTCCTCTTCAGTCCGATACACTGTACTTGCTGGGAAAAGACGCGAGTGCTATTTGTACTGTGTATGGCAAAGGGAGCGCAATAGTGACTTTCCTTACCAGAAAACAACTCTTGCTCGTAGGACCAGAAACTGCATGTGATTCAACTACATTTAGGACTGGGAAACAAACACTAGCTTGCCATACAAAAAACACACTCTGCTTTTGAGAAAAGAGCACTCTTCTACTCTACTGTGTTTCCTATGGTGTCCGAACAGTGAGCTTGCTCAGAACAAAAGAACTGTGCTTCCTACAAACACGGCCATATCTATTTCAATTGTGCTTAGGAACCTGACAAGAACAGTAGATCCTTTTCAGTCCAATACACTGTGCTTGCTGGGAACAGACGCCAGTGCTATTTGTCCTGTGTATGGCAATGGCAGCGCTATAGTGACTCTTCTTACCATAAAACAACTATTGCTCCTAGGACGAAAAACTGCCTGTGACTCAACTCAATTTAGGACTGGGAAATAAACACGAGCTCGCCTTAGAAGAAACACACTCTGCTTTAGAGAAAAGAGTACTCTTCTACTCTACTGTGTTTCCTATACGGCCAGAACAGTGAGCTTGCTCAGAACAAAAGAACTGTGCTTCCTACACACACGGATCATTTCTAGTTCAACTCTGCTTAGGAAACAGACAAGAACAGTAGCACCTATTCAGTCCAATACTCTGTACTTGCTGGGAACAGACGCGAGTGCTATTTGCACTGTGTGTGGCAATGGGAGCGCAATAGTGACTTTCCTTACCAGAAAACAACTCTTGCTCCTAGGACCACAAACTGCATGTGATTCAACTCCATATATGACTGGGAAACAAATGCTATTTCGCCTTACAAGAAACACTCTCTGCTTTTGAGAAAAGAGCACTCTTCTACTCTACTGTGTTTCCTATGGGGTCCAAACAGTGAGCTTGCTCAGAACAAAGAACTGTGCTTCCTACACACATGGACCATATCTAGTTCAACTATGCTTAGGAAACTGACACGAACAGTAGCTCCTCTTCAGTCCAATACACTGTACTTGCTGGGAACAGACACGAGTGCTATTTGCACTGTGTATGGCAATGAGCACAATAGTGACTTTCCTTACCAAAAACAACTCTTGCTCGTAGGACCACAAACTGCATGTGATTCAACGCCATTAAGGACTGGGGCACAAATGCTAGCTCGCCTTACATGAAACACACTCTGCTTTTGAGAAAAGAGCACTCTTCTACTCTACTGTGTTTCCTATGGGGTCCAAACAGTGAGCTTGCTCAGAACAAAAGAACTGTGCTTCCTACACACATGGACCATATCTAGTTCAACTCTGCTTAGGAAACTGACAAGAACAGTATCTTCTATTCAGTACAATACACTGTACATGCTGGGAACAGACGCGAGTGCTGTTTGCACTGTATATGGCATTTGGAGAACAATAGTGACTCTTCTTACCAGAAAAAAAACTCTTGCTTGTGGGACCAAAAACAGCATGTGATTCAACTCCATTTAGGACTAGGAAACAAACGCGAGCTCGCCTTACAAGGCACACACTCTGCTTTAGAGAAAAGAGCACTCATCTACTCTACTGTGTTTCCTATAGGGCCAGAACAGTAGCTTGCTCAGAACATAAGAACTGTGCTTCCTACACACACGGGCCATATCCTGTTCAACTCTGCTTAGGAAACTGACAAGAGCAGTAGCTCCTCTTCAGTCTGATACACTGTACTTGCTGGGAGCAGACGCGAGTGCTATAAGCACTGTGTATGGCAATGGGAGCGCAATCGTGACTTTCCTTACCAGAAAACAACTCTTGCTCGTAGGACCAGAAACTGCATGTGATTCAACTCCATTTAGGACTGGGAAACAAATGCTAGCTCGCCTTACAAGAAACACACTCTGCTTTTGAGAAAAGAGCACTCTTCTACTCTACTGTGTTTCCTAGGTGTCTGAACAGTGAGCTTGCTCAGAACAAAAGAACTGTGCTTCCTACACACACGGCCATATCTAGTTCAATTCTGCTTAGGAACCTGACAAGAACAGTAGATCCTCTTCAGTCCAATACACTGTACTGGCTGCGAACAGAGGCCAGTGCTATTTGTCCTGTGTATGGCAATGGCAGCACAATAGTGACTCTTCTTACCAGAAAACAACTCTTGCTCGTAGTACCAGAAACTGCATGGGATTCAACTCCATTTAGGACTGCGAAACAAAGGCTAGTTCGCCTTACAAGAAACACACTCTGCTTTTGAGAAAAGAGCACTCTTCTACTCTACTGTGTTTCCTATGGGGTCCAAACAGTGAGCTTGCTCAGAACAAAAGAACTGTGCTTCCTACACACACGGATCATATGTAGTTCAACTCTGCTTAGGAAACTGACAAGAACAGTAGCACCTATTCAGTCCAATACACTGTACTTGCTGGGAACAGACGCTAGTGCTCTTTGTACTGTGTATGGCAATCGGAGCGCAATGTGACTTTCATTACCAGAAAACAACTCTTGTTCGTAGGACCAGAAACTGCATGTGACTCAACTCCATTTAGGACTAAGAAACAATAGCTAGCTCACCTTACAAGAAACACACTCTGCTTTAGAGAAAAGAGCACTCATTTACTCTACTGTGTTTCCTATAGGGCCAGAACAATGAGCTTGCTCAGAACATAATAACTGTGCTTCCTAAACACACCGGCCATATCTAGTTCAACTCTGCTTAGGAAACTGACAAGAAGAGTAGCTCCTCTTCAGTCCGATACACTGTACTTGCTGGGAACAGATGCGAGTGCTATTTGCACTGTGTATGGCAATGGGAGCACAATAGTGACTTTCCTTACCAGAAAACAACTCTTGATCGTAGGACCAGATACTGCATGTGATTCAACTCCATTTAGGACTGGGGAAAAAAGGCTAGCTCGCCTTCCAAGAAACACACTCTGTTTTAGAGAAAAGAGCACTCTTCTACTCTACTGTGTTTCCTATGGGGTCCGAACAGTGAGCTTGCTCAGAACAAAAGAACTGTGCTTCCTACACACACGGCCATATCTAATTCAATTCTGCTTAGGAACCTGACAAGAACAGTAGATCCTCTTCAGTCCAATACACTGTAATTGCTGGGAACAGACGCCAGTGCTATTTGTCCTGTGTATGGCAATGGCAGCACAATAGTGACTATTCTTACCATAAAACAACTCTTGCACGTAGGACCAGAAACTGCATGTGATTCCACTCCATTTAGGACTGGGACACAAACGCTAGCTCGCCTTACAAGAAACACACTCTGCTTTAGAGAAAAGAGCACTCTTCTACTCTACTGTGTTTCCTATGGGGTCCAAACAGTGAGTTTGCTCAGAACAAAAGACTGTGCTTCCTACACACAAGGACCATATGTACTTCAACTCTGCTTAGGAAACTGACAAGAACAGTAGCTCCTATTCAGACCAATACACTGTACTTGCTGGGAACAGACGCGAGTGCTCTTTGCACTGTGTATGGCAATCAGAGCGCAATGTGACTTTCCTTACCAGAAAACAACTCTTGTTTGTAGGAAAAGAAACTGCATGTGATTCAACGCCATTTAGGACTAGGAAAGAAATGCTAGCTCGCCTTACAAGAAACATACTCTGCTTTTGAGAAAAGAGCACTCTTCTACTCTACTGTGTTTCCTATAGGGCCAGAACAGTTAGCTTGCTCAGAACATAAGAAATGTGTTTCCTACACACATGGGCCATTTCTAGTTCAACTCTGCTTAGGAAACTGACAAGAACAGTAGCTCCTCTTCCTTCTGATACACTGTACTTGCTGGGAACAGACGCGAGTGCTATTTGCACTGTGTATGGCAATGGGAGTGCAAAAGTGACTTTCCTTACCAGAAAACAACTCTTGCTCCTAGGATCAGACTGCATTTGATTCAACTCCACTTAGGACTGGGAAACAAACGCTAGCTCGCCTTACAAGAAACACACTCTGTCTTTGAGAAAAGAGCACTCTTCTACTCTACTGTGTTTCCTATAGGGCCAGAACAGTGAGCTTGCTCAGAACAAATGAACTGTGCTTCCTACACACACGGGCCATATCTAGTTCAACTCTGCTTAGGAAACTGAGAAGAACAGTAGCTCCTCTTCAGTCCAATACACTGTACTGGCTGAGAACAGAAGTGAGTGCTGTTTGCACTGTGTATGGCAATAGGAGTGCAATAGTGACTTTCTTTACCAGAAAACAACTCTTGCTTGTAGGAACACAAACTGCATGTTATTCAACGCCATTTAAGACTGGGAAACAAATGCTAGCTCGCCTTAAAAGAAACACACTCTGCTTTTAAGAAAAGAGCACTCTTCTACTCTACTGTGTTTCCTATGGGTCCAAACTGTGAGCTTGCAAAGAACAAAAGAACTGTGCTTCCTACACACATGGACCATATCTAGTTACACTCTGCTTAGGAAACTGACAAGAACAGTAGCTCCTATTCAGTCCAATACACTGTACTTGCTGGGAATAGACGCGAGTGCTATTTGCACTGTGTATGGCATTTGGAGCACAATAGTGACTCTTCTTACCAGAAAACATCTCTTGCTCATAGGACCAAAAACTGCATGTGACTCAACTCCATTTAGAACTGGGAAATAAACGTGAGCTCGCCTTACAAGAAACACACTCTGCTTCAGAGAAAAGAGCACTCTTCTACTGTACTGTGTTTCCTATAGGGCCAGAACAGTGAGCTTGCTCAGAACATAATAACTGTGCTTCCTAAACAGACAGGCAATATCTAGTTCAACTCTGCTTAGGAAACTGACAAGAACAGTAGCTCCTCTTCAGTCCGATACACTGTACTTGCTGGGAAAAGACGCGAGTGCTATTTGTACTGTGTATGGCAAAGGGAGCGCAATAGTGACTTTCCTTACCAGAAAACAACTCTTGCTCGTAGGACCAGAAACTGCATGTGATTCAACTACATTTAGGACTGGGAAACAAACACTAGCTTGCCATACAAAAAACACACTCTGCTTTTGAGAAAAGAGCACTCTTCTACTCTACTGTGTTTCCTATGGTGTCCGAACAGTGAGCTTGCTCAGAACAAAAGAACTGTGCTTCCTACAAACACGGCCATATCTATTTCAATTGTGCTTAGGAACCTGACAAGAACAGTAGATCCTTTTCAGTCCAATACACTGTGCTTGCTGGGAACAGACGCCAGTGCTATTTGTCCTGTGTATGGCAATGGCAGCGCTATAGTGACTCTTCTTACCATAAAACAACTATTGCTCGTAGGACGAAAAACTGCCTGTGACTCAACTCCATTTAGGACTGGGAAATAAACACGAGCTCGCCTTAGAAGAAACACACTCTGCTTTAGAGAAAAGAGTACTCTTCTACTCTACTGTGTTTCCTATACGGCCAGAACAGTGAGCTTGCTCAGAACAAAAGAACTGTGCTTCCTACACACACGGATCATTTCTAGTTCAACTCTGCTTAGGAAACTGACAAGAACAGTAGCACCTATTCAGTCCAATACTCTGTACTTGCTGGGAACAGACGCGAGTGCTATTTGCACTGTGTGTGGCAATGGGAGCGCAATAGTGACTTTCCTTACCAGAAAACAACTCTTGCTCCTAGGACCACAAACTGCATGTGATTCAACTCCATATATGACTGGGAAACAAATGCTATTTCGCCTTACAAGAAACACTCTCTGCTTTTGAGAAAAGAGCACTCTTCTACTCTACTGTGTTTCCTATGGGGTCCAAACAGTGAGCTTGCTCAGAACAAAGAACTGTGCTTCCTACACACATGGACCATATCTAGTTCAACTATGCTTAGGAAACTGACACGAACAGTAGCTCCTCTTCAGTCCAATACACTGTACTTGCTGGGAACAGACACGAGTGCTATTTGCACTGTGTATGGCAATGAGCACAATAGTGACTTTCCTTACCAAAAACAAACCTTGCTCGTAGGACCACAAACTGCATGGGATTCAACTCCATTTAGGACTGCGAAACAAAGGCTAGTTCGCCTTACAAGAAACACACTCTGCTTTTGAGAAAAGAGCACTCTTCTACTCTACTGTGTTTCCTATGGGGTCCAAACAGTGAGCTTGCTCAGAACAAAAGAACTGTGCTTCCTACACACATGGACCATATCTAGTTCAACTCTGCTTAGGAAACTGACAAGAACAGTATCTTCTATTCAGTACAATACACTGTACATGCTGGGAACAGACGCGAGTGCTGTTTGCACTGTATATGGCATTTGGAGAACAATAGTGACTCTTCTTACCAGAAAAAAACTCTTGCTTGTGGGACCAAAAACAGCATGTGATTCAACTCCATTTAGGACTAGGAAACAAACGCGAGCTCGCCTTACAAGACACACACTCTGCTTTAGAGAAAAGAGCACTCATCTACTCCACTGTGTTTCCTATAGGGCCAGAACAGTAGCTTGCTCAGAACATAAGAACTGTGCTTCCTACACACACGGGCCATATCTAGTTCAACTCTGCTTAGGAAACTGACAAGAGCAGTAGCTCCTCTTCAGTCCGATACACTGTACTTGCTGGGAGCAGACGCGAGTGCTATAAGCACTGTGTATGGCAATGGGAGCGCAATCGTGACTTTCCTTACCAGAAAACAACTCTTGCTCGTAGGACCAGAAACTGCATGTGATTCAACTCCATTTAGGACTGGGAAACAAATGCTAGCTCGCCTTACAAGAAACACACTCTGCTTTTGAGAAAAGAGCACTCTTCTACTCTACTGTGTTTCCTAGGTGTCTGAACAGTGAGCTTGCTCAGAACAAAAGAACTGTGCTTCCTACACACACGGCCATATCTAGTTCAATTCTGCTTAGGAACCTGACAAGAACAGTAGATCCTCTTCAGTCCAATACACTGTAAAGGCTGCGAACAGAGGCCAGTGCTATTTGTCCTGTGTATGGCAATGGCAGCACAATAGTGACTCTTCTTACCAGAAAACAACTCTTGCTCGTAGTACCAGAAACTGCATGGGATTCAACTCCATTTAGGACTGCGAAACAAAGGCTAGTTCGCCTTACAAGAAACACACTCTGCTTTTGAGAAAAGAGCACTCTTCTACTCTACTGTGTTTCCTATGGGGTCCAAACAGTGAGCTTGCTCAGAACAAAAGAACTGTGCTTCCTACACACACGGATCATATGTAGTTCAACTCTGCTTAGGAAACTGACAAGAACAGTAGCACCTATTCAGTCCAATACACTGTACTTGCTGGGAACAGACGCTAGTGCTCTTTGTACTGTGTATGGCAATCGGAGCGCAATGTGACTTTCATTACCAGAAAACAACTCTTGTTCGTAGGACCAGAAACTGCATGTGACTCAACTCCATTTAGGACTAAGAAACAATAGCTAGCTCACCTTACAAGAAACACACTCTGCTTTAGAGAAAAGAGCACTCATTTACTCTACTGTGTTTCCTATAGGGCCAGAACAATGAGCTTGCTCAGAACATAATAACTGTGCTTCCTAAACACACCGGCCATATCTAGTTCAACTCTGCTTAGGAAACTGACAAGAAGAGTAGCTCCTCTTCAGTCCGATACACTGTACTTGCTGGGAACAGATGCGAGTGCTATTTGCACTGTGTATGGCAATGGGAGCACAATAGTGACTTTCCTTACCAGAAAACAACTCTTGATCGTAGGACCAGATACTGCATGTGATTCAACTCCATTTAGGACTGGGGAAAAAAGGCTAGCTCGCCTTCCAAGAAACACACTCTGTTTTAGAGAAAAGAGCACTCTTCTACTCTACTGTGTTTCCTATGGGGTCCGAACAGTGAGCTTGCTCAGAACAAAAGAACTGTGCTTCCTACACACACGGCCATATCTAATTCAATTCTGCTTAGGAACCTGACAAGAACAGTAGATCCTCTTCAGTCCAATACACTGTAATTGCTGGGAACAGACGCCAGTGCTATTTGTCCTGTGTATGGCAATGGCAGCACAATAGTGACTATTCTTACCATAAAACAACTCTTGCACGTAGGACCAGAAACTGCATGTGATTCCACTCCATTTAGGACTGGGACACAAACGCTAGCTCGCCTTACAAGAAACACACTCTGCTTTAGAGAAAAGAGCACTCTTCTACTCTACTGTGTTTCCTATGGGGTCCAAACAGTGAGTTTGCTCAGAACAAAAGACTGTGCTTCCTACACACAAGGACCATATGTACTTCAACTCTGCTTAGGAAACTGACAGGAACAGTAGCTCCTATTCAGACCAATACACTGTACTTGCTGGGAACAGACGCGAGTGCTCTTTGCACTGTGTATGGCAATCAGAGCGCAATGTGACTTTCCTTACCAGAAAACAACTCTTGTTTGTAGGAAAAGAAACTGCATGTGATTCAACTCCATTTAGGACTAGGAAACAAACGCTAGCTCGCCTTACAAGAAACACACTCTGCTTTTGAGAAAAGAGCACTCTTCTACTCTACTGTGTTTCCTATGGGGTCCGAACAGTGAGCTTGCTCAGAACATAATAACTGTGCTTCCTACACACACGGCCATATCTAGTTCAATTCTGCTTAGGAACCTGACAAGAACAGTAGATCCTCTTCAGTCCAATACACTGTACTTGCTGGGAACAGACGCCAGTGCTATTTGTCCTTTGTATGGCTATGGGAGCGCAATAGCGAATATTCTTACCATAAAACAACTCTTCCTCGTAGGACCACAAACTGCATGTGATTCAACTCCATTTAGGACTGGGAAACAAACGCTCGCCTTACAAGAAACACACTCTATTTTGAGAAAAGAGCACTCTTCTACTCTACTGTGTTTCCTATGGGGTCCAAAAAGTGAGCTTGCTCAGAACAAAAGAACTGTGCTTCCTACCCAAGGGCCATATCTAGTTCAATTCTGCTTAGGAACCTGACAAGAACAGTAGATCCTCTTCAGTCCAATACACTGTACTTGCTGGGAACAGATGCCAGTGCTATTTGTCCTGTGTATGGCAATGGCAGCGCAATAGTGACTATTCTTACCATAAAACAACTCTTGCTCATAGGACCAGAAAATGCATGTGATTCCACTCCATTTAAGACTGGGAAACAAACACTAGCTCGCCTTACTAGAAACACACTCTGCTTTTGAGAAAAGAGCACTCTTCTCCTCTACTGTGTTTCCTATGGGGTCCAAACAGTGAGCTTGCTCAGAACAAAAGAACTGTGCTTCCTACACACATGGACCATATCTAGTTCAACTCTGCTTAGGAATCTCACAAGAACAGTAGCTCCTATTCAGTCTAATACACTGTACTTGCTGGGAACAGACGCGAGGGCTATTTGCACTGTGTATGGCAATTGGAGAACAATAGTAACTCTTCTTACTAGAAAACAACTCTTGCTCGTAGGACAAAAAACTTCATGTGACTCAACTCCATTTAGGACACAGAAACAAACTCTAGCTCGCCTTACAAGAAACATACTCTGCTTTTGAGAAAAGAGCCCTCTTCTACTCTACTGTGTTTCTTATAGGGCCAGAACAGTGAGCTTGCTCAGAACAAATGAACTGTGCTTCCTAGACACACGGGCCATATCTAGTTCAACTCTGCTTAGGAAACTGAGAAGAACAGTAGCTCCTCTTCAGTCCAGTACACTGTACTTGCTGGGAACAGACGCATGTGCTATTTGCACTGTATATGGCATTGAGAGCACAATAGTGACTTTCTTTACCAGAAAACAACTCTTGCTCGTAGGACCAGAAACTGCATGTGATTCCACACCATTTATGACTGGGAAACAAATGCTAGCTCGCCTTACAAGAAACACACTCTGCTTTTGAGAAAAGAGCACTCTTCTACTCTACTGTGTTTCAATGGGGTCCAAACAGTGAGCTTGCTCAGAACAATAGAACTGTGCTTCCTACACACACGGACTATATCTAGTTCAACTCTGCTTAGTAAACTGACAAGAACAGTAGCTCCTATTCAGTCCAATACACTGTACTTGCTGGGAAAATTCGCGAGTGCTATTTGCCTTGTGTAGTGCAATGGGAGCGCAATAGTGACTTTCCTTACCAGAAAACAACTCTTGTTCATAGGACCAGAAACTGCATGTGATTCCACTCCATTTAAAACTAGGAAACAAAAGCTAGCTCGCCTTACAAAAACATACTCTGCTTTTGAGAAAAGAACACTCTAATACTCTACTGTGTTTCCTATAGGGCCAGAACATTGAACTTGCTCAGAACATAAGAACTGTGCTTCCTACACACACGGGCCATATCTAGTTCAACTCTGCTTAGGAAACTGACAGGAACAGTAGATCCTCTTCAGTCTGATACACTGTACTTGCTTTGAACAGACGCGAGAGCTATTTGCACTGTGTATGGCAAGGGGAGCACAATAGTGACTTTCCTTACCAGAAAACAACTCTTGCTCTTAGGACCAGAAACTGCATGTGATTCAACTCCATTTAGGACTGGGAAACAAACGCTAGCTCGCCTTACAAGAAACATACTCTGCTTTTGAGAAAAGAGCACTCTTCTACTCTACTGTGTTTCCTATGGGGTCCAAATAGTGAGCTTGCTCAGATCAAAAGAACTGTGATTCCTACACACACGGACCATATCTAGTTCAACTCTGTTTAGTAAACTGACAAGAACAGTAGCTCCTATTCAGTCCAATACACTGTACTTGCTGGGAAAAGTCGCGAGTGCTATTTGCCTTGTGTAGGGCAATGGGAGCGCAATAGTGACTTTCATTACCAGAAATCAACTCTTGTTCATAGGACCAGAAACTCCATGTGATTCCACTCTATTTAAAACTAGGAAACAAACGCTAGCTCGCTTTACAAAAACACACTCTGCTTTTGAGAAAAGAGCACTCTTCTACTCTACTGTGTTTCCAATAGGGCCAGAACAGTGGACTTGCTCAGAACATAAGAACTGTGCTTCCTACACACACGGGCCATATCTAGTTCAACTCTGCTTAGGAAACTGAGAAGAACAGTAGATCCTCTTCAGTCCGATACACTGTACTTGCTGGGAACAGAGGCATGGGCTATTTGCACTGTGTATGGCAATGGCAGCGCAATAGTGACTCTTCTTACCAGAAAACAACTCTTGCTCGTAGTACCAGAAACTGCATGGGATTCAACTCCACTTAGGACTGGGAAACAAACGCTAGTTCGCCTTACAAGAAACACACTCTGCTTTTGAAAAAAGAGCACTGTTCTACTCCACTGTGTTTCCTATGGGGTACAAACCGTGAGCTTGCTCAGAACATAAGAACTGTGCTTCCTACACACACGGGCCATATCTAGTTCAACACTGCTTAGGAAACTGACAGGAACAGTAGCTCCTCTTCAGTCTGATACACTGTACTTGCTTTGAACAGACGCGAGAGCTATTTGCACTGTGTATGGCAAGGGGAGCGCAATAGTGACTTTCCTTACCAGAAAACATCTCTTGCTCGTAGGACCAGAAACTGCATGTGATTCAACTCCATTTAGGACTGGGAAACAAACGCTAGCTCGCCTTACAAGAAACACACTCTGCTTTTGAGAAAAGAGCACACTTCTACTCAACTGTGTTTCCTATAGGGCCAGAACAGTGAGGTTGCTCAGAACAAAAGAACTGTGCTTCCTACCCATGGGCCATATCTAGTTCAACTCTGCATAGGAAACTGACAAGAACAGTAGCTCCTCTTCAGTCCAATACACTGTACTTGCTGGGAACAGAAGCGAGAGCTTTTCACTGTGTATGGCAATGGGAGCACAATAGTGACTCTTCTTACCAGAAAACAACTCTTGATCGTAGGACCAAAAACTGCATGTGATTCACCTCCATTTAGGACTGGGAAACAAACGCTAGCTCGAGTTACAAGAAACACACTCTGCTTTTGAGAAAAGGGCATTCTTCTACTCTACTGTGTTTCCTATAGGGTCCTGAACAAGTGAGCTTGCTCAGAACATAATAACTGTGCTTCCTAAACACACCGGCCATATCTAGTTCAACTCTGCTTAGGAAACTGACAAGAAGAGTAGCTCCTCTTCAGTCCGATACACTGTACTTGCTGGGAACAGATGCGAGTGCTATTTGCACTGTGTATGGCAATGGGAGCACAATAGTGACTTTCCTTACCAGAAAACAACTCTTGATCGTAGGACCAGATACTGCATGTGATTCAACTCCATTTAGGACTGGGGAAAAAAGGCTAGCTCGCCTTCCAAGAAACACACTCTGTTTTAGAGAAAAGAGCACTCTTCTACTCTACTGTGTTTCCTATGGGGTCCGAACAGTGAGCTTGCTCAGAACAAAAGAACTGTGCTTCCTACACACACGGCCATATCTAATTCAATTCTGCTTAGGAACCTGACAAGAACAGTAGATCCTCTTCAGTCCAATACACTGTAATTGCTGGGAACAGACGCCAGTGCTATTTGTCCTGTGTATGGCAATGGCAGCACAATAGTGACTATTCTTACCATAAAACAACTCTTGCACGTAGACCAGAAACTGCATGTGATTCCACTCCATTTAGGACTGGGACACAAACGCTAGCTCGCCTTACAAGAAACACACTCTGCTTTAGAGAAAAGAGCACTCTTCTACTCTACTGTGTTTCCTATGGGGTCCAAACAGTGAGTTTGCTCAGAACAAAAGACTGTGCTTCCTACACACAAGGACCATATGTACTTCAACTCTGCTTAGGAAACTGACAAGAACAGTAGCTCCTATTCAGACCAATACACTGTACTTGCTGGGAACAGACGCGAGTGCTCTTTGCACTGTGTATGGCAATCAGAGCGCAATGTGACTTTCCTTACCAGAAAACAACTCTTGTTTGTAGGAAAAGAAACTGCATGTGATTCAACGCCATTTAGGACTAGGAAAGAAATGCTAGCTCGCCTTACAAGAAACATACTCTGCTTTTGAGAAAAGAGCACTCTTCTACTCTACTGTGTTTCCTATAGGGCCAGAACAGTTAGCTTGCTCAGAACATAAGAAATGTGTTTCCTACACACATGGGCCATTTCTAGTTCAACTCTGCTTAGGAAACTGACAAGAACAGTAGCTCCTCTTCCTTCTGATACACTGTACTTGCTGGGAACAGACGCGAGTGCTATTTGCACTGTGTATGGCAATGGGGAGTGCAAAAGTGACTTTCCTTACCAGAAAACAACTCTTGCTCCTAGATCAGACTGCATTTGATTCAACTCCACTTAGGACTGGGAAACAAACGCTAGCTCGCCTTACAAGAAACACACTCTGTCTTTGAGAAAAGAGCACTCTTCTACTCTACTGTGTTTCCTATAGGGCCAGAACAGTGAGCTTGCTCAGAACAAATGAACTGTGCTTCCTACACACACGGGCCATATCTAGTTCAACTCTGCTTAGGAAACTGAGAAGAACAGTAGCTCCTCTTCAGTCCAATACACTGTACTGGCTGAGAACAGAAGTGAGTGCTGTTTGCACTGTGTATGGCAATAGGAGTGCAATAGTGACTTTCTTTACCAGAAAACAACTCTTGCTTGTAGGAACACAAACTGCATGTTATTCAACGCCATTTAAGACTGGGAAACAAATGCTAGCTCGCCTTAAAAGAAACACACTCTGCTTTTAAGAAAAGAGCACTCTTCTACTCTACTGTGTTTCCTATGGGTCCAAACTGTGAGCTTGCAAAGAACAAAAGAACTGTGCTTCCTACACACATGGACCATATCTAGTTACACTCTGCTTAGGAAACTGACAAGAACAGTAGCTCCTATTCAGTCCAATACACTGTACTTGCTGGGAATAGACGCGAGTGCTATTTGCACTGTGTATGGCATTTGGAGCACAATAGTGACTCTTCTTACCAGAAAACATCTCTTGCTCATAGGACCAAAAACTGCATGTGACTCAACTCCATTTAGAACTGGGAAATAAACGTGAGCTCGCCTTACAAGAAACACACTCTGCTTCAGAGAAAAGAGCACTCTTCTACTGTACTGTGTTTCCTATAGGGCCAGAACAGTGAGCTTGCTCAGAACATAATAACTGTGCTTCCTAAACAGACAGGCAATATCTAGTTCAACTCTGCTTAGGAAACTGACAAGAACAGTAGCTCCTCTTCAGTCCGATACACTGTACTTGCTGGGAAAAGACGCGAGTGCTATTTGTACTGTGTATGGCAAAGGGAGCGCAATAGTGACTTTCCTTACCAGAAAACAACTCTTGCTCGTAGGACCAGAAACTGCATGTGATTCAACTACATTTAGGACTGGGAAACAAACACTAGCTTGCCATACAAAAAACACACTCTGCTTTTGAGAAAAGAGCACTCTTCTACTCTACTGTGTTTCCTATGGTGTCCGAACAGTGAGCTTGCTCAGAACAAAAGAACTGTGCTTCCTACAAACACGGCCATATCTATTTCAATTGTGCTTAGGAACCTGACAAGAACAGTAGATCCTTTTCAGTCCAATACACTGTGCTTGCTGGGAACAGACGCCAGTGCTATTTGTCCTGTGTATGGCAATGGCAGCGCTATAGTGACTCTTCTTACCATAAAACAACTATTGCTCGTAGGACGAAAAACTGCCTGTGACTCAACTCCATTTAGGACTGGGAAATAAACACGAGCTCGCCTTAGAAGAAACACACTCTGCTTTAGAGAAAAGAGTACTCTTCTACTCTACTGTGTTTCCTATACGGCCAGAACAGTGAGCTTGCTCAGAACAAAAGAACTGTGCTTCCTACACACACGGATCATTTCTAGTTCAACTCTGCTTAGGAAACTGACAAGAACAGTAGCACCTATTCAGTCCAATACTCTGTACTTGCTGGGAACAGACGCGAGTGCTATTTGCACTGTGTGTGGCAATGGGAGCGCAATAGTGACTTTCCTTACCAGAAAACAACTCTTGCTCCTAGGACCACAAACTGCATGTGATTCAACTCCATATATGACTGGGAAACAAATGCTATTTCGCCTTACAAGAAACACTCTCTGCTTTTGAGAAAAGAGCACTCTTCTACTCTACTGTGTTTCCTATGGGGTCCAAACAGTGAGCTTGCTCAGAACAAAGAACTGTGCTTCCTACACACATGGACCATATCTAGTTCAACTATGCTTAGGAAACTGACACGAACAGTAGCTCCTCTTCAGTCCAATACACTGTACTTGCTGGGAACAGACACGAGTGCTATTTGCACTGTGTATGGCAATGAGCACAATAGTGACTTTCCTTACCAAAAACAACTCTTGCTCGTAGGACCACAAACTGCATGTGATTCAACGCCATTAAGGACTGGGGAACAAATGCTAGCTCGCCTTACATGAAACACACTCTGCTTTTGAGAAAAGAGCACTCTTCTACTCTACTGTGTTTCCTATGGGGTCCAAACAGTGAGCTTGCTCAGAACAAAAGAACTGTGCTTCCTACACACATGGACCATATCTAGTTCAACTCTGCTTAGGAAACTGACAAGAACAGTATCTTCTATTCAGTACAATACACTGTACATGCTGGGAACAGACGCGAGTGCTGTTTGCACTGTATATGGCATTTGGAGAACAATAGTGACTCTTCTTACCAGAAAAAAACTCTTGCTTGTGGGACCAAAAACAGCATGTGATTCAACTCCATTTAGGACTAGGAAACAAACGCGAGCTCGCCTTACAAGGCACACACTCTGCTTTAGAGAAAAGAGCACTCATCTACTCTACTGTGTTTCCTATAGGGCCAGAACAGTAGCTTGCTCAGAACATAAGAACTGTGCTTCCTACACACACGGGCCATATCCTGTTCAACTCTGCTTAGGAAACTGACAAGAGCAGTAGCTCCTCTTCAGTCTGATACACTGTACTTGCTGGGAGCAGACGCGAGTGCTATAAGCACTGTGTATGGCAATGGGAGCGCAATCGTGACTTTCCTTACCAGAAAACAACTCTTGCTCGTAGGACCAGAAACTGCATGTGATTCAACTCCATTTAGGACTGGGAAACAAATGCTAGCTCGCCTTACAAGAAACACACTCTGCTTTTGAGAAAAGAGCACTCTTCTACTCTACTGTGTTTCCTAGGTGTCTGAACAGTGAGCTTGCTCAGAACAAAAGAACTGTGCTTCCTACACACACGGCCATATCTAGTTCAATTCTGCTTAGGAACCTGACAAGAACAGTAGATCCTCTTCAGTCCAATACACTGTACTGGCTGCGAACAGAGGCCAGTGCTATTTGTCCTGTGTATGGCAATGGCAGCACAATAGTGACTCTTCTTACCAGAAAACAACTCTTGCTCGTAGTACCAGAAACTGCATGGGATTCAACTCCATTTAGGACTGCGAAACAAAGGCTAGTTCGCCTTACAAGAAACACACTCTGCTTTTGAGAAAAGAGCACTCTTCTACTCTACTGTGTTTCCTATGGGGTCCAAACAGTGAGCTTGCTCAGAACAAAAGAACTGTGCTTCCTACACACACGGATCATATGTAGTTCAACTCTGCTTAGGAAACTGACAAGAACAGTAGCACCTATTCAGTCCAATACACTGTACTTGCTGGGAACAGACGCTAGTGCTCTTTGTACTGTGTATGGCAATCGGAGCGCAATGTGACTTTCATTACCAGAAAACAACTCTTGTTCGTAGGACCAGAAACTGCATGTGACTCAACTCCATTTAGGACTAAGAAACAATAGCTAGCTCACCTTACAAGAAACACACTCTGCTTTAGAGAAAAGAGCACTCATTTACTCTACTGTGTTTCCTATAGGGCCAGAACAATGAGCTTGCTCAGAACATAATAACTGTGCTTCCTAAACACACCGGCCATATCTAGTTCAACTCTGCTTAGGAAACTGACAAGAAGAGTAGCTCCTCTTCAGTCCGATACACTGTACTTGCTGGGAACAGATGCGAGTGCTATTTGCACTGTGTATGGCAATGGGAGCACAATAGTGACTTTCCTTACCAGAAAACAACTCTTGATCGTAGGACCAGATACTGCATGTGATTCAACTCCATTTAGGACTGGGGAAAAAAGGCTAGCTCGCCTTCCAAGAAACACACTCTGTTTTAGAGAAAAGAGCACTCTTCTACTCTACTGTGTTTCCTATGGGGTCCGAACAGTGAGCTTGCTCAGAACAAAGAACTGTGCTTCCTACACACACGGCCATATCTAATTCAATTCTGCTTAGGAACCTGACAAGAACAGTAGATCCTCTTCAGTCCAATACACTGTAATTGCTGGGAACAGACGCCAGTGCTATTTGTCCTGTGTATGGCAATGCAGCACAATAGTGACTATTCTTACCATAAAACAACTCTTGCACGTAGGACCAGAAACTGCATGTGATTCCACTCCATTTAGGACTGGGACACAAACGCTAGCTCGCCTTACAAGAAACACACTCTGCTTTAGAGAAAAGAGCACTCTTCTACTCTACTGTGTTTCCTATGGGGTCCAAACAGTGAGTTTGCTCAGAACAAAAGACTGTGCTTCCTACACACAAGGACCATATGTACTTCAACTCTGCTTAGGAAACTGACAAGAACAGTAGCTCCTATTCAGACCAATACACTGTACTTGCTGGGAACAGACGCGAGTGCTCTTTGCACTGTGTATGGCAATCAGAGCGCAATGTGACTTTCCTTACCAGAAAACAACTCTTGTTTGTAGGAAAAGAAACTGCATGTGATTCAACGCCATTTAGGACTAGGAAAGAAATGCTAGCTCGCCTTACAAGAAACATACTCTGCTTTTGAGAAAAGAGCACTCTTCTACTCTACTGTGTTTCCTATAGGGCCAGAACAGTTAGCTTGCTCAGAACATAAGAAATGTGTTTCCTACACACATGGGCCATTTCTAGTTCAACTCTGCTTAGGAAACTGACAAGAACAGTAGCTCCTCTTCCTTCTGATACACTGTACTTGCTGGGAACAGACGCGAGTGCTATTTGCACTGTGTATGGCAATGGGAGTGCAAAAGTGACTTTCCTTACCAGAAAACAACTCTTGCTCCTAGGATCAGACTGCATTTGATTCAACTCCACTTAGGACTGGGAAACAAACGCTAGCTCGCCTTACAAGAAACACACTCTGTCTTTGAGAAAAGAGCACTCTTCTACTCTACTGTGTTTCCTATAGGGCCAGAACAGTGAGCTTGCTCAGAACAAATGAACTGTGCTTCCTACACACACGGGCCATATCTAGTTCAACTCTGCTTAGGAAACTGAGAAGAACAGTAGCTCCTCTTCAGTCCAATACACTGTACTGGCTGAGAACAGAAGTGAGTGCTGTTTGCACTGTGTATGGCAATAGGAGTGCAATAGTGACTTTCTTTACCAGAAAACAACTCTTGCTTGTAGGAACACAAACTGCATGTTATTCAACGCCATTTAAGACTGGGAAACAAATGCTAGCTCGCCTTAAAAGAAACACACTCTGCTTTTAAGAAAAGAGCACTCTTCTACTCTACTGTGTTTCCTATGGGTCCAAACTGTGAGCTTGCAAAGAACAAAAGAACTGTGCTTCCTACACACATGGACCATATCTAGTTACACTCTGCTTAGGAAACTGACAAGAACAGTAGCTCCTATTCAGTCCAATACACTGTACTTGCTGGGAATAGACGCGAGTGCTATTTGCACTGTGTATGGCATTTGGAGCACAATAGTGACTCTTCTTACCAGAAAACATCTCTTGCTCATAGGACCAAAAACTGCATGTGACTCAACTCCATTTAGAACTGGGAAATAAACGTGAGCTCGCCTTACAAGAAACACACTCTGCTTCAGAGAAAAGAGCACTCTTCTACTGTACTGTGTTTCCTATAGGGCCAGAACAGTGAGCTTGCTCAGAACATAATAACTGTGCTTCCTAAACAGACAGGCAATATCTAGTTCAACTCTGCTTAGGAAACTGACAAGAACAGTAGCTCCTCTTCAGTCCGATACACTGTACTTGCTGGGAAAAGACGCGAGTGCTATTTGTACTGTGTATGGCAAAGGGAGCGCAATAGTGACTTTCCTTACCAGAAAACAACTCTTGCTCGTAGGACCAGAAACTGCATGTGATTCAACTACATTTAGGACTGGGAAACAAACACTAGCTTGCCATACAAAAAACACACTCTGCTTTTGAGAAAAGAGCACTCTTCTACTCTACTGTGTTTCCTATGGTGTCCGAACAGTGAGCTTGCTCAGAACAAAAGAACTGTGCTTCCTACAAACACGGCCATATCTATTTCAATTGTGCTTAGGAACCTGACAAGAACAGTAGATCCTTTTCAGTCCAATACACTGTGCTTGCTGGGAACAGACGCCAGTGCTATTTGTCCTGTGTATGGCAATGGCAGCGCTATAGTGACTCTTCTTACCATAAAACAACTATTGCTCGTAGGACGAAAAACTGCCTGTGACTCAACTCCATTTAGGACTGGGAAATAAACACGAGCTCGCCTTAGAAGAAACACACTCTGCTTTAGAGAAAAGAGTACTCTTCTACTCTACTGTGTTTCCTATACGGCCAGAACAGTGAGCTTGCTCAGAACAAAAGAACTGTGCTTCCTACACACACGGATCATTTCTAGTTCAACTCTGCTTAGGAAACTGACAAGAACAGTAGCACCTATTCAGTCCAATACTCTGTACTTGCTGGGAACAGACGCGAGTGCTATTTGCACTGTGTGTGGCAATGGGAGCGCAATAGTGACTTTCCTTACCAGAAAACAACTCTTGCTCCTAGGACCACAAACTGCATGTGATTCAACTCCATATATGACTGGGAAACAAATGCTATTTCGCCTTACAAGAAACACTCTCTGCTTTTGAGAAAAGAGCACTCTTCTACTCTACTGTGTTTCCTATGGGGTCCAAACAGTGAGCTTGCTCAGAACAAAGAACTGTGCTTCCTACACACATGGACCATATCTAGTTCAACTATGCTTAGGAAACTGACACGAACAGTAGCTCCTCTTCAGTCCAATACACTGTACTTGCTGGGAACAGACACGAGTGCTATTTGCACTGTGTATGGCAATGAGCACAATAGTGACTTTCCTTACCAAAAACAAACCTTGCTCGTAGGACCACAAACTGCATGGGATTCAACTCCATTTAGGACTGCGAAACAAAGGCTAGTTCGCCTTACAAGAAACACACTCTGCTTTTGAGAAAAGAGCACTCTTCTACTCTACTGTGTTTCCTATGGGGTCCAAACAGTGAGCTTGCTCAGAACAAAAGAACTGTGCTTCCTACACACATGGACCATATCTAGTTCAACTCTGCTTAGGAAACTGACAAGAACAGTATCTTCTATTCAGTACAATACACTGTACATGCTGGGAACAGACGCGAGTGCTGTTTGCACTGTATATGGCATTTGGAGAACAATAGTGACTCTTCTTACCAGAAAAAAACTCTTGCTTGTGGGACCAAAAACAGCATGTGATTCAACTCCATTTAGGACTAGGAAACAAACGCGAGCTCGCCTTACAAGACACACACTCTGCTTTAGAGAAAAGAGCACTCATCTACTCCACTGTGTTTCCTATAGGGCCAGAACAGTAGCTTGCTCAGAACATAAGAACTGTGCTTCCTACACACACGGGCCATATCTAGTTCAACTCTGCTTAGGAAACTGACAAGAGCAGTAGCTCCTCTTCAGTCCGATACACTGTACTTGCTGGGAGCAGACGCGAGTGCTATAAGCACTGTGTATGGCAATGGGAGCGCAATCGTGACTTTCCTTACCAGAAAACAACTCTTGCTCGTAGGACCAGAAACTGCATGTGATTCAACTCCATTTAGGACTGGGAAACAAATGCTAGCTCGCCTTACAAGAAACACACTCTGCTTTTGAGAAAAGAGCACTCTTCTACTCTACTGTGTTTCCTAGGTGTCTGAACAGTGAGCTTGCTCAGAACAAAAGAACTGTGCTTCCTACACACACGGCCATATCTAGTTCAATTCTGCTTAGGAACCTGACAAGAACAGTAGATCCTCTTCAGTCCAATACACTGTAAAGGCTGCGAACAGAGGCCAGTGCTATTTGTCCTGTGTATGGCAATGGCAGCACAATAGTGACTCTTCTTACCAGAAAACAACTCTTGCTCGTAGTACCAGAAACTGCATGGGATTCAACTCCATTTAGGACTGCGAAACAAAGGCTAGTTCGCCTTACAAGAAACACACTCTGCTTTTGAGAAAAGAGCACTCTTCTACTCTACTGTGTTTCCTATGGGGTCCAAACAGTGAGCTTGCTCAGAACAAAAGAACTGTGCTTCCTACACACACGGATCATATGTAGTTCAACTCTGCTTAGGAAACTGACAAGAACAGTAGCACCTATTCAGTCCAATACACTGTACTTGCTGGGAACAGACGCTAGTGCTCTTTGTACTGTGTATGGCAATCGGAGCGCAATGTGACTTTCATTACCAGAAAACAACTCTTGTTCGTAGGACCAGAAACTGCATGTGACTCAACTCCATTTAGGACTAAGAAACAATAGCTAGCTCACCTTACAAGAAACACACTCTGCTTTAGAGAAAAGAGCACTCATTTACTCTACTGTGTTTCCTATAGGGCCAGAACAATGAGCTTGCTCAGAACATAATAACTGTGCTTCCTAAACACACCGGCCATATCTAGTTCAACTCTGCTTAGGAAACTGACAAGAAGAGTAGCTCCTCTTCAGTCCGATACACTGTACTTGCTGGGAACAGATGCGAGTGCTATTTGCACTGTGTATGGCAATGGGAGCACAATAGTGACTTTCCTTACCAGAAAACAACTCTTGATCGTAGGACCAGATACTGCATGTGATTCAACTCCATTTAGGACTGGGGAAAAAAGGCTAGCTCGCCTTCCAAGAAACACACTCTGTTTTAGAGAAAAGAGCACTCTTCTACTCTACTGTGTTTCCTATGGGGTCCGAACAGTGAGCTTGCTCAGAACAAAAGAACTGTGCTTCCTACACACACGGCCATATCTAATTCAATTCTGCTTAGGAACCTGACAAGAACAGTAGATCCTCTTCAGTCCAATACACTGTAATTGCTGGGAACAGACGCCAGTGCTATTTGTCCTGTGTATGGCAATGGCAGCACAATAGTGACTATTCTTACCATAAAACAACTCTTGCACGTAGGACCAGAAACTGCATGTGATTCCACTCCATTTAGGACTGGGACACAAACGCTAGCTCGCCTTACAAGAAACACACTCTGCTTTAGAGAAAAGAGCACTCTTCTACTCTACTGTGTTTCCTATGGGGTCCAAACAGTGAGTTTGCTCAGAACAAAAGACTGTGCTTCCTACACACAAGGACCATATGTACTTCAACTCTGCTTAGGAAACTGACAGGAACAGTAGCTCCTATTCAGACCAATACACTGTACTTGCTGGGAACAGACGCGAGTGCTCTTTGCACTGTGTATGGCAATCAGAGCGCAATGTGACTTTCCTTACCAGAAAACAACTCTTGTTTGTAGGAAAAGAAACTGCATGTGATTCAACTCCATTTAGGACTAGGAAACAAACGCTAGCTCGCCTTACAAGAAACACACTCTGCTTTTGAGAAAAGAGCACTCTTCTACTCTACTGTGTTTCCTATGGGGTCCGAACAGTGAGCTTGCTCAGAACATAATAACTGTGCTTCCTACACACACGGCCATATCTAGTTCAATTCTGCTTAGGAACCTGACAAGAACAGTAGATCCTCTTCAGTCCAATACACTGTACTTGCTGGGAACAGACGCCAGTGCTATTTGTCCTTTGTATGGCTATGGGAGCGCAATAGCGAATATTCTTACCATAAAACAACTCTTCCTCGTAGGACCACAAACTGCATGTGATTCAACTCCATTTAGGACTGGGAAACAAACGCTCGCCTTACAAGAAACACACTCTATTTTGAGAAAAGAGCACTCTTCTACTCTACTGTGTTTCCTATGGGGTCCAAAAAGTGAGCTTGCTCAGAACAAAAGAACTGTGCTTCCTACCCAAGGGCCATATCTAGTTCAATTCTGCTTAGGAACCTGACAAGAACAGTAGATCCTCTTCAGTCCAATACACTGTACTTGCTGGGAACAGATGCCAGTGCTATTTGTCCTGTGTATGGCAATGGCAGCGCAATAGTGACTATTCTTACCATAAAACAACTCTTGCTCATAGGACCAGAAAATGCATGTGATTCCACTCCATTTAAGACTGGGAAACAAACACTAGCTCGCCTTACTAGAAACACACTCTGCTTTTGAGAAAAGAGCACTCTTCTCCTCTACTGTGTTTCCTATGGGGTCCAAACAGTGAGCTTGCTCAGAACAAAAGAACTGTGCTTCCTACACACATGGACCATATCTAGTTCAACTCTGCTTAGGAATCTCACAAGAACAGTAGCTCCTATTCAGTCTAATACACTGTACTTGCTGGGAACAGACGCGAGGGCTATTTGCACTGTGTATGGCAATTGGAGAACAATAGTAACTCTTCTTACTAGAAAACAACTCTTGCTCGTAGGACAAAAAACTTCATGTGACTCAACTCCATTTAGGACACAGAAACAAACTCTAGCTCGCCTTACAAGAAACATACTCTGCTTTTGAGAAAAGAGCCCTCTTCTACTCTACTGTGTTTCTTATAGGGCCAGAACAGTGAGCTTGCTCAGAACAAATGAACTGTGCTTCCTAGACACACGGGCCATATCTAGTTCAACTCTGCTTAGGAAACTGAGAAGAACAGTAGCTCCTCTTCAGTCCAGTACACTGTACTTGCTGGGAACAGACGCATGTGCTATTTGCACTGTATATGGCATTGAGAGCACAATAGTGACTTTCTTTACCAGAAAACAACTCTTGCTCGTAGGACCAGAAACTGCATGTGATTCCACACCATTTATGACTGGGAAACAAATGCTAGCTCGCCTTACAAGAAACACACTCTGCTTTTGAGAAAAGAGCACTCTTCTACTCTACTGTGTTTCAATGGGGTCCAAACAGTGAGCTTGCTCAGAACAATAGAACTGTGCTTCCTACACACACGGCCATATCTAGTTCAATTCTGCTTAGGAACCTGACAAGAACAGTAGATCCTCTTCAGTCCAATACACTGTACTGGCTGCGAACAGAGGCCAGTGCTATTTGTCCTGTGTATGGCAATGGAAGCACAATAGTGATTCTTCTTACCAGAAAACAACTCTTGCTCGTAGTACCAGAAACTGCATGGGATTCAACTCCATTTAGGACTGCGAAACAAACGCTAGTTCGCCTTACAAGAAACACACTCTGCTTTAGAGAAAAGAGCACTCTTCTACTCTACTGTTTTTCCTATGGGGTCCAAACAGTGAGCTTGCTCAGAACAAAAGAACTGTGCTTTCTACACACGGACCATATGTAGTTCAACTCTGCTTAGGAAACTGACAAGAACAGAAGCACCTATTCAGTCCAATACACAGTACTTGCTGGGAACAGACGCGAGTGCTCTTTGTACTGTGTATGGCAATCGGAGCGCAATGTGACTTTCATTACCAGAAAACAACTCTTGTTCGTAGGACCAGAAACTGCATGTGACTCAACTCCATTTAGGACTAGGAAACAATGGCTAGCTCGCCTTACAAGAAACACACTCTACTTTAGAGAAAAGAGCACTCATTTACTCTACTGTGCTTCCTATAGGGCCAGAACAATGAGCTTGCTCAGAACATAATAACTGTGCTTCCTAAACACACGGGCCATATCTAGTTCAACTCTGCTTAGGAAACTGACAAGAACAGTAGCTCCTCTTCAGTCCGATACACTGTACTTGCTGGGAACAGACGCGAGTGCTATTTGCACTGTGTATGGCAATGGGAGCGCAATAGTGACTTTCCTTACCAGAAAACAACTCTTGCTCGTAGGACCAGAAACTGCATGTGATTCAACTCCATTTAGGACTGGGGAAAAAACGCTAGCTCGCCTTCCAAGAAACACACTCTGCTTTAGAGAAAAGAGCACTCTTCTACTCTACTGTGTTTCCTATGGGGTCCGAACAGTGAGCTTGCTCAGAACAAAAGAACTGTGCTTCCTACACAAGGGCCATATCTAATTCAATTCTGCTTAGGAACCTGACAAGAACAGTAGATCCTCTTCAGTCCAATACACTGTAATTGCTGGGAACAGACGCCAGTGCTATTTGTCCTGTGTAAGGCAATGGCAGCGCAATAGTGACTATTCTTACCATAAAACAACTCTTGCACGTAGGACCAGAAACTGCATGTGATTCCACTCCATTTAGGACAGGGACACAAACGCTAGCTCGCCTTACAAGAAACACACTCTGCTTTAGAGAAAAGAGCACTCTTCTACTCTACTGTGTTTCCTATGGGGTCCAAACAGTGAGCTTGCTCAGAACAAAAGACTGTGCTTCCTACACACAAGGACCATATGTACTTCAACTCTGCTTAGGAAACTGACAAGAACTGTAGCTCCTATTCAGTCCAATACACTGTACTTGCTGGGAACAGACGCGAGGGCTCTTTGCACTGTGTATGGCAATCAGAGCGCAATGTGACTTTCCTTACCAGAAAACAACTCTTGTTTGTAGGAAAAGAAACTGCATGTGATTCAACTCCATTTAGGCCTAGGAAACAAACGCTAGCTCGCCTTACAAGAAACACACTCTGCTTTTGAGAAAAGAGCACTCTTCTACTCTACTGTGTTTCCTATGGGGCCCGAACAGTGAGCTTGCTCAGAACATAATAACTGTGCTTCCTACACAAACGGCCATATCTAGAGCAATTCTGCTTAGGAACCTGACAAGAACAGTAGATCCTCTTCAGTCCAATACACTGCACTTGCTGGGAACAGACGCCAGTGCTATTTGTCCTTTATATGGCTATAGGAGCGCAATAGCGAATATTCTTACCATAAAACAACTCTTCCTCGTAGGACCACAAACTGCATGTGATTCAACTCCATTTAGGACTGGGAAACAAACGCTCGCCTTACAAGAAACACACTCTGCTTTTGAGAAAAGAGCACTCTTCTACTCTACAGTGTTTCCTATGGGGTCCGAACAGTGAGCTTGCTCAGAACAAAAGAACTGTGCTTCCTACACACACGGCCATATCTAGTTCAATTCTGTTTAGGAACCTGACAAGAACAGTAGATCCTCTTCAGTCCAATACACTGTACTTGCTGGAAACAGATGCCAGTGCTATTTGTCCTGTGTATGGCAATGGCAGCGCAATAGTGACTATTCTTACCATAAAACAACTCTTGCTCATAGGACCAGAAAATGCATGTGATTCCACTCCATTTAAGACTGGGAAGCAAACACTAGCTCGCCTTACAAGAAACACACTCTGCTTTTGAGGAAAGAGCACTCTTCTACTCTACTGTGTTTCCTATGGGTTCCAAACAGTGAGCTTGCTCAGAACAAAAGAACTGTGCTTCCTACACACATGGACCATATCTAGTTCAACTCTGCTTAGGAATCTCATAAGAACAGTAGCTCCTATTCAGTCTAATACACTGTACTTGCTGGGAACAGACGCGAGGGCTATTTGCACTGTGTATGGCAATTGGAGCACAATAGTGACTCTTCTTACCAGAAAACAACTCTTGCTCGTAGGACAAAAAACTTCATGTGACTCAACTCCATTTAGGACAGAGAAACAAACTGTAGCTCGCCTTACAAGAAACACTCTGCTTTTGAGAAAAGAGCACTCTTCTACTCTACTGTGTTTCCTATAGGGCCAGTACAGTGAGCTTGCTCAGAACAAATGAACTGTGCTTCCCAGACACACGGGCCATATCTAGTTCAACTCTGCTTAGCAAACTGAGAAGAACAGTAGCTCCTCTTCAGTCCAGTACACTGTACTTGCTGGGAACAGACGCATGTGCTATTTGCACTGTGTATGGCTTTGAGAGCACAATAGTGAGTTTCTTTACCAGAAAACAACTCTTGCTCGTAGGACCACAAACAGCATGTGATTCAACGCCATTTAGGACTGGGAAACAAATGCTAGCTCGCCTTACAAGAAACACACTCTGCTTTTGAGAAAAGAGCACTCTTCTACTCTACTGTGTTTCCTATGGTGTCCGAACAGTGAGCTTGCTCAGAACAAAATAACTGTGCTTCCTACACACACGGCCATATTTATTTCAATTCTGCTTAGGAACCTGACAGGAACAGTAGATCCTCTTCAGTCCAATACACTGTACTTGCTGGGAACAGACGCCAGTGCTATTTGTCCTGTGTATGGCAATGGCAGCACAATAGTGACTCTTCTTACCAGAAAACAACTCTTGCTCGCAGTACCAGAAACTGCATGGGAATCAACTCCATTTAGGACTGCGAAACAAACGCTAGCTCGCCTTACAAGAAACACACTCTGCTTTAGAGAAAAGAGCACTCTTCTACTCTACATTGTTTCCTAAGGGGTCCAAACAGTGATCTTGCAAAGAACAAAAGAACTGTGTTTCCTACAAACACGGATCATATCTAGTTCAACTCTGCTTAGGAAACTGACAAGAACAGTAGCACCTATTCAGTCCAATACACTGTACTTGCTGGGAACAGACGCGAGTGCTATTTGCATTGTGTTTGGCAATGGGAGCACAGTGTGACTTTCCTTACCAGAAAACAACTCTTGTTCCTAGGACCTGAAAGTGCATGTGATTCAACTCCATTTAGGACTAAGAAACAAACGCTACCTCGCTTTACAAGAAACACACTCTGTTTTTGAGAAAAGAGCACTCTTCTACTCTACTGTGTTTCCTATAGGGCCAGAACAGTGAGCTTGCTCAGAACATAAGAACTGTGCTTCCTACATACAAGGGATATATCTAGTTCAACTCTGCTTAGGAAACTGACAAGAACAGTAGCTCCTCTTCTCTCTGATACACTGTACTTGCTGGGAACAGACGCGAGTGCTTTTTGTACTGTGTATGGCAATGAGAGCGCAATAGTGACTTTCCTTACCAGAAAACAATTCTTGCTCGTAGGACCAGAAACTGCATGTGATTCAACACCATTTAGGACTGGGAAACAAATGCTAGCTCGCCTTACAAGAAACACACACTGCTTTTGAAAAAAGAGCACTCTTCTACTCTACTGTGATTCCTATAGGGTCCGAACAGTGATCTTGCTCAGAACAAAAGAACTGTGCTTCCTCCAAACACGGCCATATCTAGTACAATTCTACTTAGGAACCTGACAAGAACAGTGGATCCTCTTCAGTCCAATACAATATACTTGCTGGGAACAGACGCCAGTGCTATTTTTCCTGTGTATGGCAATGGCAGCAAAATATTGACTCTTCTTACCATAAAACAACTCTTGCTCGTAGGACCAGAAACTGCATGTGATTAAACTCCATTTAGGACTGGGAAACAAATGCTAGCTCGCCTTACAAGAAACACAGTCTGCATTAGAGAAAAGAGCACTCTTCTACTCTACTGTGTTTCCTATAGGGCCAGAAAAGTGAGCTTCCTCAGAACAAAAGAATTGTGCTTCCTACACACGGGCCATATCTAGTTCAACTCTGCTTAGGAAACTGACAAGAACTGTAGCTCCTCTTCAGTCCGATACAGTGTACTTGCTGGGAACAGACGTATGGGCTATTTGCACTGTGTATGGCAATGGGAGCGCAATAGTGACTTTCCTTACCAGAAAACAACTCTTGCTCGTAGGACCAGAAACTGCATGTGATTCCACACCATTTATGACTGGGAAACAAATGCTAGCTCGCCTTACAAGAAACACACTCTGCTTTTGAGAAAAGAGCACTCTTCTACTCTACTGTGTTTCAATGGGGTCCAAACAGTGAGCTTGCTCAGAACAATAGAACTGTGCTTCC
Source organism: Peromyscus eremicus (assembly GCF_949786415.1). Taxonomy (NCBI): domain Eukaryota; kingdom Metazoa; phylum Chordata; class Mammalia; order Rodentia; family Cricetidae; genus Peromyscus; species Peromyscus eremicus. Next base: position 29,518 of record NW_026734430.1, read on the forward strand.
TACACACACGGACTATATCTAGTTCAACTCTGCTTAGTAAACTGACAAGAACAGTAGCTCCTATTCAGTCCAATACACTGTACTTGCTGGGAAAATTCGCGAGTGCTATTTGCCTTGTGTAGTGCAATGGGAGCGCAATAGTGACTTTCCTTACCAGAAAACAACTCTTGTTCATAGGACCAGAAACTGCATGTGATTCCACTCCATTTAAAACTAGGAAACAAAAGCTAGCTCGCCTTACAAAAACATACTCTGCTTTTGAGAAAAGAACACTCTAATACTCTACTGTGTTTCCTATAGGGCCAGAACATTGAACTTGCTCAGAACATAAGAACTGTGCTTCCTACACACACGGGCCATATGTAGTTCAACTCTGCTTAGGAAACTGACAGGAACAGTAGATCCTCTTCAGTCTGATACACTGTACTTGCTTTGAACAGACGCGAGAGCTATTTGCACTGTGTATGGCAAGGGGAGCACAATAGTGACTTTCCTTACCAGAAAACAACTCTTGCTCTTAGGACCAGAAACTGCATGTGATTCAACTCCATTTAGGACTGGGAAACAAACGCTAGCTCGCCTTACAAGAAACATACTCTGCTTTTGAGAAAAGAGCACTCTTCTACTCTACTGTGTTTCCTATGGGGTCCAAATAGTGAGCTTGCTCAGATCAAAAGAACTGTGATTCCTACACACACGGACCATATCTAGTTCAACTCTGTTTAGTAAACTGACAAGAACAGTAGCTCCTATTCAGTCCAATACACTGTACTTGCTGGGAAAAGTCGCGAGTGCTATTTGCCTTGTGTAGGGCAATGGGAGCGCAATAGTGACTTTCATTACCAGAAATCAACTCTTGTTCATAGGACCAGAAACTCCATGTGATTCCACTCTATTTAAAACTAGGAAACAAACGCTAGCTCGCTTTACAAAAACACACTCTGCTTTTGAGAAAAGAGCACTCTTCTACTCTACTGTGTTTCCAATAGGGCCAGAACAGTGGACTTGCTCAGAACATAAGAACTGTGCTTCCTACACACACGGGCCATATCTAGTTCAACTCTGCTTAGGAAACTGAGAAGAACAGTAGATCCTCTTCAGTCCGATACACTGTACTTGCTGGGAACAGAGGCATGGGCTATTTGCACTGTGTATGGCAATGGCAGCGCAATAGTGACTCTTCTTACCAGAAAACAACTCTTGCTCGTAGTACCAGAAACTGCATGGGATTCAACTCCACTTAGGACTGGGAAACAAACGCTAGTTCGCCTTACAAGAAACACACTCTGCTTTTGAAAAAAGAGCACTGTTCTACTCCACTGTGTTTCCTATGGGGTACAAACCGTGAGCTTGCTCAGAACATAAGAACTGTGCTTCCTACACACACGGGCCATATCTAGTTCAACACTGCTTAGGAAACTGACAGGAACAGTAGCTCCTCTTCAGTCTGATACACTGTACTTGCTTTGAACAGACGCGAGAGCTATTTGCACTGTGTATGGCAAGGGGAGCGCAATAGTGACTTTCCTTACCAGAAAACATCTCTTGCTCGTAGGACCAGAAACTGCATGTGATTCAACTCCATTTAGGACTGGGAAACAAACGCTAGCTCGCCTTACAAGAAACACACTCTGCTTTTGAGAAAAGAGCACACTTCTACTCAACTGTGTTTCCTATAGGGCCAGAACAGTGAGGTTGCTCAGAACAAAAGAACTGTGCTTCCTACCCATGGGCCATATCTAGTTCAACTCTGCATAGGAAACTGACAAGAACAGTAGCTCCTCTTCAGTCCAATACACTGTACTTGCTGGGAACAGAAGCGAGAGCTATTTGCCCTGTGTATGGCAAGGGGAGCGCAATCGTGACTTTCCTTACCAGAAAACAACTCTTGCTCTTAGGACCAGAAACTGCATGTGATTCAACTCCATTTAGGACTGGGAAACAAACGCTAGCTCGCCTTACACGAAACACACTCTGCTTTTGAGAAAAGAGCACTCTTCTACTCTACTGTGTTTCCTATTATGTCCGAACAGTGAGCTTGCTCAGAACAAAAGAACTGTGCTTCCTACACACACGGCCATATCTAGTTCAAGTCTCTTAGGAACCTGACAAGAACAGTAGATCCTCTTCCATCCAATACACTGTACTTGCTGAGAAAAGACGCCAGTGTTATTTTTCCTGTGTATGGCAATGGCAGCGCAATAGTGACTCTTCTTACCAGAAAACAACTCTTGCTTGTAGGACCAGAAACTGCATGTGATTCAACTCCATTTAGGACTGGGAAACAAACGCTAGCTCGCCTTACAAGAAACACCCTCTGCCTTGAGAAAAGAGCACTCTTCTACTCTACTGTGTTTCCTATGGGGTCCAAACAGTGAGCTTGCTCAGAACAAAAGAACTGTGCTTCCTACACACGCGGGATATATCTCGTTCAACTCTGCTTAGGAAACTGACAAGAACAGTAGCTCCTATTCAGTCCAATACACTGTACTTGCTGGGAACAGACGCGAGTACTGTTTGCACTGTGTATGGCAATAGGAGCGCAATAGTGACTTTCCTTACCAGAAAACAACTCTTGCTTGTAGGAACAGAAACTGCATGTGATTCAACTCCATTTAGGACTGGGAAACAAACGCTAGCTCGCGTTACAAAAACACACTCTGCTTTTGAGAAAAAAGAACTCTTCTACTCTACTGTGTTTCCTATAGGGCCAGAACAGTGAGCTTGCTCAGAACAAAAGAACTGTGCTTCCTACACACACGGCCATATCTATTTCAATTCTGCTTAGGAAACTGACAAGAACAGTAGCTCCTATTCAGTCCAATACACTGTACTTGCTGGGAACAGACGCGAGTGCTATTTGTACTGTGTATGGCAATATGTGCACAATAGTGACTTTCCTTACCAGAAAACAACTCTTGCTCATAGGACCGGAAACTGCCTGTGATAGAACTCCATTTAGGACTAGGAAACAAACGCTAGCTGCCCTACAAGAAACACACTTTGCTTTTGAGAAAAGAGCACTCTTCTACTCTACTGTGTTTCCTATGATGTCCAAACAGTGAGCTTGCTCAGAACAAAAAAAACCGTGCTTCCTACACACACCGCCATACCTAATTCAATTCTGCTTAGGAAACTGACAAGAACAGTAGATCCTCTTCAGTCCAATACACTGTACTGCTGGGAACAGACAACAGTGCTATTTGTCCTGTGTATGGCAATGGCAGCGCAATAGTGACTCTTCTTACCAGAAAACAACTCTTGCTCGTAGGACCAGAAACTGCATGGGATTCAACTCCATTTAGGACTGGGAAACAAACGCTAGCTCGCCTTACAAGAAACACACTCTGCTTTTGAGAAAAGAGCACTCTTCTACTCTACTGTGTTTCCTATATGGTCCAAAAAGTGAGCTTGCTCAGAACAAAACAACTGTGCTTCCTACACACACGGGCTATATCTAGTTCAACTCTGCTTAGGAAACTGACAAGAACAGTAGCTCCTCTTCAGTCCAATACACTGTACTTTGTGGGAACAGACGCGAGTGCTATTTGCACTGTGTATGGCAATTGGAGCACAATAGTGACTCGTCTTACTAGAAAACAATTCTTGCTCGTAGGACAAAAAACTGCATGTGACTCAACTCCATTTAGGACTGGGATACAAACTCTAGCTTCGCCTTAAAAGAAACACACTCTGCTTTTGAGATAAGACCACTCTTCTACTCTACTGTGTTTCCTGTAGGGCCAGAACAGTGAGCTTGCTCAGAACAAAAGAACTGTGCTTCCTACACACACGGCCATATCTAGTTCAATTCTGCTTAGGAACCTGACAAGAACAGTAGATCCTCTTCAGTCCAATACACTGTACTTGCAGGGAACAGACGCCAGTGCTATTTGTCCTGTGTATGGCAATGTCAGTGCAATAGTGACTCTTCTTACCATAAAACAACTCTTGCTCGCAGGACCAGAAACTGCATGTGATTCAACTCCATTTAGGACTGGGAAACAAACGCTAGCTCGCCTTACAAGAAACACACTCTGCTTTAGAGAAAAGAGCACTCTTCTACTCTACTGTGTTTCCTATAGGGCCAGAACAGTGAGCTTGCTCAGAATAAAACAAATGTGCTTCCTACACACACGGGCCATATCTAGTTCAACTCTGCTTAGGAAACTGACTAGAACAGTAGCTCCTCTTCAGTCCAATACACTGTACTTGCTGGGAACAGACGCGTGTGCTATTTGCACTGTGTATGGCAATGGGAGCGCAATAGTGACTTTCCTTACCAGAAAACAACTCTTGCTCATAGGACCAGAAACTGCATGTGATTCAACTCCATTTAGGACTGGGAAACAAATGCTAGCTCGCCTTACATGAAACACACTCTGCTTTTGAGAAAAGAGCACTCTTCTACTCTACAGTGTTTCCTGTAGGGCCAGAACAGTTAGCTTGCTGAGAACAAAAGAACTGTGCTTCCTACACACACGGCCATATCTAGTTCAATTCTGATTAGGAACCTGACAAGAACAGTAGATCCTCTTCAGTCCAATACATTGTACTTGCTGGGAACAGAAGCCTGTGCTATTTGTCCTGTGTATGGCAATGGCAGCACAATAGTGACTATTCTTACCATAAAACAACTCTTGCTCGTAGGACCAGAAACTGCATGTGATTCAACTCCATTTAGGACTGGGAAACAAACGCTCGCTCGCCTTACAAGAAAGACACTCTGCTTTAGAGAAAAGAGCACTTTTCTACTCTACTGTGTTTCCTATAGGGCCAGAACAGTGAGCTTGCTCAGAACAAAAGAACTGTGCTTCCAAAACACACGGTCCATATCTAGTTCAACTCTGCTTAGGAAACTGAAAAGAAGAGTAGCTCCTCTTCAGTCCAATACACTGTACTTGCTGGGAACAGACGGAGTTCTATTTGCACTGGGTATGGCAATGGGAGCACAATAGTGACTTTCCTTACCAGAAAACAACTCTTGGTCGTAGGACCAGAAACTGCATGTGATTCAACTCCATTTAGGACTGGGAAACAAACGCTAGATCGCCTTACAAGAAACACACTCTCTTTTGAGAAAAGAGCACTCTTCTACTCTACTGTGTTTCCTATGGGGTCCGAACAGTAAGCTTGCTCAGAACAAAAGAACTGTGCTTCCTACATACATTGCCATATCTAGTTCAATTCTGCTTATTTACCCGACAAGAACAGTAGCTCCTCTTCAGTCCAATACACTGTACTTGCTGGGAACAGACGCGAGTGCTATTTGCACTGTATGGCATGGGAGCACAATAGTGACTCTTCTTACCAGAAAACAACTGTTGGTCGTAGGACCAGAAACTGCATGTGATTCAACTCCATTTAGGACTGGGAAACAAACGCTCGCCTTACAAGAAACACACTCTGCTTTTGAGAAAAGAGCACTCTTCTACTCTACAGTGTTTCCTATGGGGTCCGAACAGTGAGCTTGCTCAGAACAAAAGAACTGTGCTTCCTACACACACGGCCATATCTAGTTCAATTCTGTTTAGGAACCTTACAAGAACAGTAGATCCTCTTCAGTCCAATACACTGTACTTGCTGGGAACAGATGCCAGTGCTATTTGTCCTGTGTATGGCAATGGCAGCGCAATAGTGACTATTCTTACCATAAAACAACTCTTGCTCATAGGACCAGAAAATGCATGTGATTCCACTCCATTTAAGACTGGGAAGCAAACACTAGCTCGCCTTACAAGAAACACACTCTGCTTTTGATAAAAGAGCACTCTTCTACTCTACTGTGTTTCCTATGGGTTCCAAACAGTGAGCTTGCTCAGAACAAAACAACTGTGCTTCCTACACACATGGACCATATCTAGTTCAACTCTGCTTAGGAATCTCATAAGAACAGTAGCTCCTATTCAGTCTAATACACTGTACTTGCTGGGATCAGACGCGAGGGCTATTTGCACTGTGTATGGCAATTGGAGCACAATAGTGACTCTTCTTACCAGAAAACAACTCTTGCTCGTAGGACAAAAAACTTCATGTGACTCAACTCCATTTAGGACAGAGAAACAAACTGTAGCTCGCCTTACAAGAAACACTCTGCTTTTGAGAAAAGAGCACTCTTCTACTCTACTGTGTTTCCTATAGGGCCAGTACAGTGAGCTTGCTCAGAACAAATGAACTGTGCTTCCCAGACACACGGGCCATATCTAGTTCAACTCTGCTTAGCAAACTGAGAAGAACAGTAGCTCCTCTTCAGTCCAGTACACTGTACTTGCTGGGAACAGACGCATGTGCTATTTGCACTGTGTATGGCTTTGAGAGCACAATAGTGAGTTTCTTTACCAGAAAACAACTCTTGCTCGTAGGACCACAAACAGCATGTGATTCAACGCCATTTAGGACTGGGAAACAAATGCTAGCTCGCCTTACAAGAAACACACTCTGCTTTTGAGAAAAGAGCACTCTTCTACTCTACTGTGTTTCCTATGGTGTCCGAACAGTGAGCTTGCTCAGAACAAAATAACTGTGCTTCCTACACACACGGCCATATTTATTTCAATTCTGCTTAGGAACCTGACAGGAACAGTAGATCCTCTTCAGTCCAATACACTGTACTTGCTGGGAACAGACGCCAGTGCTATTTGTCCTGTGTATGGCAATGGCAGCACAATAGTGACTCTTCTTACCAGAAAACAACTCTTGCTCGCAGTACCAGAAACTGCATGGGAATCAACTCCATTTAGGACTGCGAAACAAACGCTAGCTCGCCTTACAAGAAACACACTCTGCTTTAGAGAAAAGAGCACTCTTCTACTCTACATTGTTTCCTAAGGGGTCCAAACAGTGATCTTGCAAAGAACAAAAGAACTGTGTTTCCTACAAACACGGATCATATCTAGTTCAACTCTGCTTAGGAAACTGACAAGAACAGTAGCACCTATTCAGTCCAATACACTGTACTTGCTGGGAACAGACGCGAGTGCTATTTGCATTGTGTTTGGCAATGGGAGCACAGTGTGACTTTCCTTACCAGAAAACAACTCTTGTTCCTAGGACCTGAAAGTGCATGTGATTCAACTCCATTTAGGACTAAGAAACAAACGCTACCTCGCTTTACAAGAAACACACTCTGTTTTTGAGAAAAGAGCACTCTTCTACTCTACTGTGTTTCCTATAGGGCCAGAACAGTGAGCTTGCTCAGAACATAAGAACTGTGCTTCCTACATACAAGGGATATATCTAGTTCAACTCTGCTTAGGAAACTGACAAGACAGTAGCTCCTCTTCTCTCTGATACACTGTACTTGCTGGGAACAGACGCGAGTGCTTTTTGTACTGTGTATGGCAATGAGAGCGCAATAGTGACTTTCCTTACCAGAAAACAATTCTTGCTCGTAGGACCAGAAACTGCATGTGATTCAACACCATTTAGGACTGGGAAACAAATGCTAGCTCGCCTTACAAGAAACACACACTGCTTTTGAGAAAAGAGCACTCTTCTACTCTACTGTGATTCCTATAGGGTCCGAACAGTGATCTTGCTCAGAACAAAAGAACTGTGCTTCCTCCAAACACGGCCATATCTACTACAATTCTGCTTAGGAACCTGACAAGAACAGTGGATCCTCTTCAGTCCAATACAATATACTTGCTGGGAACAGACGCCAGTGCTATTTTTCCTGTGTATGGCAATGGCAGCAAAATATTGACTCTTCTTACCATAAAACAACTCTTGCTCGTAGGACCAGAAACTGCATGTGATTAAACTCCATTTAGGACTGGGAAACAAACGCTAGCTCGCCTTACAAGAAACACAGTCTGCATTAGAGAAAAGAGCACTCTTCTACTCTACTGTGTTTCCTATAGGGCCAGAAAAGTGAGCTTCCTCAGAACAAAAGAATTGTGCTTCCTACACACGGGCCATATCTAGTTCAACTCTGCTTAGGAAACTGACAAGAACTGTAGCTCCTCTTCAGTCCGATACAGTGTACTTGCTGGGAACAGACGCATGGGCTATTTGCACTGTGTATGGCAATGGGAGCGCAATAGTGACTTTCCTTACCAGAAAACAACTCTTGCTCGTAGGACCAGAAACTGCATGTGATTCCACACCATTTATGACTGGGAAACAAATGCTAGCTCGCCTTACAAGAAACACACTCTGCTTTTGAGAAAAGAGCACTCTTCTACTCTACTGTGTTTCAATGGGGTCCAAACAGTGAGCTTGCTCAGAACAATAGAACTGTGCTTCCTACACACACGGACCATATCTAGTTCAACTCTGCTTAGTAAACTGACAAGAACAGTAGCTCCTATTCAGTCCAATACACTGTACTTGCTGGGAAAATTCGCGAGTGCTATTTGCCTTGTGTAGTGCAATGGGAGCGCAATAGTGACTTTCCTTACCAGAAAACAACTCTTGTTCATAGGACCAGAAACTGCATGTGATTCCACTCCATTTAAAACTAGGAAACAAAAGCTAGCTCGCCTTACAAAAACATACTCTGCTTTTGAGAAAAGAACACTCTTCTACTCTACTGTGTTTCCTATAGGGCCAGAACAGTGAACTTGCTCAGAACATAAGAACTGTGCTTCCTACACACACGGGCCATATCTAGTTCAACTCTGCTTAGGAAACTGACAGGAACAGTAGATCCTCTTCAGTCTGATACACTGTACTTGCTTTGAACAGACGCGAGAGCTATTTGCACTGTGTATGGCAAGGGGAGCACAATAGTGACTTTCCTTACCAGAAAACAACTCTTGCTCTTAGGACCAGAAACTGCATGTGATTCAACTCCATTTAGGACTGGGAAACAAACGCTAGCTCGCCTTACAAGAAACATACTCTGCTTTTGAGAAAAGAGCACTCTTCTACTCTACTGTGTTTCCTATGGGGTCCAAACAGTGAGCTTGCTCAGATCAAAAGAACTGTGATTCCTACACACACGGACCATATCTAGTTCAACTCTGTTTAGTAAACTGACAAGAACAGTAGCTCCTATTCAGTCCAATACACTGTACTTGCTGGGAAAAGTCGCGAGTGCTATTTGCCTTGTGTAGGGCAATGGGAGCGCAATAGTGACTTTCATTACCAGAAATCAACTCTTGTTCATAGGACCAGAAACTCCATGTGATTCCACTCTATTTAAAACTAGGAAACAAACGCTAGCTCGCTTTACAAAAACACACTCTGCTTTTGAGAAAAGAGCACTCTTCTACTCTACTGTGTTTCCTATAGGGCCAGAAAAGTGAGCTTCCTCAGAACAAAAGAATTGTGCTTCCTACACACGGGCCATATCTAGTTCAACTCTGCTTAGGAAACTGACAAGAACTGTAGCTCCTCTTCAGTCCGATACAGTGTACTTGCTGGGAACAGACGCATGGGCTATTTGCACTGTGTATGGCAATGGGAGCGCAATAGTGACTTTCCTTACCAGAAAACAACTCTTGCTTGTAGGACCAGAAACTGCATGTGATTCCACACCATTTATGACTGGGAAACAAATGCTAGCTCGCCTTACAAGAAACACACTCTGCTTTTGAGAAAAGAGCACTCTTCTACTCTACTGTGTTTCAATGGGGTCCAAACAGTGAGCTTGCTCAGAACAATAGAACTGTGCTTCCTACACACACGGACCATATCTAGTTCAACTCTGCTTAGTAAACTGACAAGAACAGTAGCTCCTATTCAGTCCAATACACTGTACTTGCTGGGAAAATTCGCGAGTGCTATTTGCCTTGTGTAGTGCAATGGGAGCGCAATAGTGACTTTCCTTACCAGAAAACAACTCTTGTTCATAGGACCAGAAACTGCATGTGATTCCACTCCATTTAAAACTAGGAAACAAAAGCTAGCTCGCCTTACAAAAACATACTCTGCTTTTGAGAAAAGAACACTCTTCTACTCTACTGTGTTTCCTATAGGGCCAGAACAGTGAACTTGCTCAGAACATAAGAACTGTGCTTCCTACACACACGGGCCATATCTAGTTCAACTCTGCTTAGGAAACTGACAGGAACAGTAGCTCCTATTCAGTCCAATACACTGTACTTGCTGGGAAAAGTCGCGAGTGCTATTTGCCTTGTGTAGGGCAATGGGAGCGCAATAGTGACTTTCATTACCAGAAATCAACTCTTGTTCATAGGACCAGAAACTCCATGTGATTCCACTCTATTTAAAACTAGGAAACAAACGCTAGCTCGCTTTACAAAAACACACTCTGCTTTTGAGAAAAGAGCACTCTTCTACTCTACTGTGTTTCCAATAGGGCCAGAACAGTGGACTTGCTCAGAACATAAGAACTGTGCTTCCTACACACACGGGCCATATCTAGTTCAACTCTGCTTAGGAAACTGAGAAGAACAGTAGATCCTCTTCAGTCCGATACACTGTACTTGCTGGGAACAGAGGCATGGGCTATTTGCACTGTGTATGGCAATGGCAGCGCAATAGTGACTCTTCTTACCAGAAAACAACTCTTGCTCGTAGTACCAGAAACTGCATGGGATTCAACTCCACTTAGGACTGGGAAACAAACGCTAGTTCGCCTTACAAGAAACACACTCTGCTTTTGAAAAAAGAGCACTGTTCTACTCCACTGTGTTTCCTATGGGGTACAAACCGTGAGCTTGCTCAGAACATAAGAACTGTGCTTCCTACACACACGGGCCATATCTAGTTCAACACTGCTTAGGAAACTGACAGGAACAGTAGCTCCTCTTCAGTCTGATACACTGTACTTGCTTTGAACAGACGCGAGAGCTATTTGCACTGTGTATGGCAAGGGGAGCGCAATAGTGACTTTCCTTACCAGAAAACATCTCTTGCTCGTAGGACCAGAAACTGCATGTGATTCAACTCCATTTAGGACTGGGAAACAAACGCTAGCTCGCCTTACAAGAAACACACTCTGCTTTTGAGAAAAGAGCACACTTCTACTCAACTGTGTTTCCTATAGAGCCAGAACAGTGAGGTTGCTCAGAACAAAAGAACTGTGCTTCCTACCCATGGGCCATATCTAGTTCAACTCTGCATAGGAAACTGACAAGAACAGTAGCTCCTCTTCAGTCCAATACACTGTACTTGCTGGGAACAGAAGCGAGAGCTATTTGCCCTGTGTATGGCAAGGGGAGCGCAATCGTGACTTTCCTTACCAGAAAACAACTCTTGCTCTTAGGACCAGAAACTGCATGTGATTCAACTCCATTTAGGACTGGGAAACAAACGCTAGCTCGCCTTACACGAAACACACTCTGCTTTTGAGAAAAGAGCACTCTTCTACTCTACTGTGTTTCCTATTATGTCCGAACAGTGAGCTTGCTCAGAACAAAAGAACTGTGCTTCCTACACACACGGCCATATCTAGTTCAAGTCTGCTTAGGAACCTGACAAGAACAGTAGATCCTCTTCCATCCAATACACTGTACTTGCTGAGAAAAGACGCCAGTGTTATTTTTCCTGTGTATGGCAATGGCAGCGCAATAGTGACTCTTCTTACCAGAAAACAACTCTTGCTTGTAGGACCAGAAACTGCATGTGATTCAACTCCATTTAGGACTGGGAAACAAACGCTAGCTCGCCTTACAAGAAACACCCTCTGCCTTGAGAAAAGAGCACTCTTCTACTCTACTGTGTTTCCTATGGGGTCCAAACAGTGAGCTTGCTCAGAACAAAAGAACTGTGCTTCCTACACATGCGGGATATATCTCGTTCAACTCTGCTTAGGAAACTGACAAGAACAGTAGCTCCTATTCAGTCCAATACACTGTACTTGCTGGGAACAGACGCGAGTACTGTTTGCACTGTGTATGGCAATAGGAGCGCAATAGTGACTTTCCTTACCAGAAAACAACTCTTGCTCGTAGGAACAGAAACTGCATGTGATTCAACTCCATTTAGGACTGGGAAACAAACGCTAGCTCGCGTTACAAGAAACACACTCTGCTTTTGAGAAAAGAGCACTCTTCTACTCTACTGTGTTTCCTATAGGGCCAGAACAGTGAGCTTGCTCAGAACAAAAGAACTGTGCTTCCTACTCACACGGCCATGTCTATTTCAATTCTGCTTAGGAAACTGACAAGAACAGTAGCTCCTATTCAGTCCAATACACTGTACTTGCTGGGAACAGACGCGAGTGCTATTTGTACTGTGTATGGCAATATGTGCACAATAGTGACTTTCCTTACCAGAAAACAACTCTTGCTCATAGGACCGGAAACTGCCTGTGATAGAACTCCATTTAGGACTAGGAAACAAACGCTAGCTGCCCTACAAGAAACACACTCTGCTTTTGAGAAAAGAGCACTCTTCTACTCTACTGTGTTTCCTATGAGGTCCAAACAGTGAGCTTGCTCAGAACAAAAAAACCGTGCTTCCTACACACACCGCCATACCTAATTCAATTCTGCTTAGGAAACTGACAAGAACAGTAGATCCTCTTCAGTCCAATACACTGTACTGCTGGGAACAGACAACAGTGCTATTTGTCCTGTGTATGGCAATGGCAGCGCAATAGTGACTCTTCTTACCAGAAAACAACTCTTGCTCGTAGGACCAGAAACTGCATGGGATTCAACTCCATTTAGGACTGGGAAACAAACGCTAGCTCGCCTTACAAGAAACACACTCTGCTTTTGAGAAAAGAGCACTCTTCTACTCTACTGTGTTTCCTATATGGTCCAAAAAGTGAGCTTGCTCAGAACAAAAGAACTGTCCTTCCTACAAACATGCCCATATCTAGTTCAATTCTGCTTATTTACCTGACAAGAACAGTAGCTCCTCTTCAGTCCAATACACTGTACTTGCTGGGAACAGACGAGAGTACTATTTGCACAGTATGGCAATGGGAGCGCAATAGTGACTCTTCTTACCAGAAAACAACTGTTGGTCATAGGACCAGAAACTGCATGGGATTCAACTCCATTTAGGACTGGGAAACAAACGCTAGCTCGCCTTACAAAAAACACACTCTGCTTTTGAGAAAAGAGCACTCTTCTACTCTTCTCTGTTTCGTATAGGGCCAGAACAGTGAGCTTGCTCAGAACAAAAGAACTGTGCTTCCTACAAACACAGGCCATATCTAGTTCAATTCTGCTAGGAAACTGACAAGAACGGTAGATCCAATTCAGTCCAATACACTGTACATGCTGGGAACAGACGCCAGTGCTATTTGCCCTGCGTATGACAATAGGAGCACAATAGTGACTGTTCTTAGCAGAAAACAACTCTTGCTCCTAGGACCAGAAACTGCATGTGATTCACCTCCATTTAGGACTGGGAAACAAACGCTAGCTCGCCTTACAAGAAACACACTCTGCTTTGGAGAAAAGAGCACTCTTCTACTCTTCTGTGTTTCCTATGGGGTCCGAACAGTGAGCTTGCTCAGAACAAACGAACTGTGCTTCCTACACACAGGGGCCATATCTAGTTCAACTCTGCTTAGGAAACTGACAAGAACAGTAGCTCCTCTTCAGTCCAATACACTGTACTTGCTGGGAACAGACGCGAGTGCTATTTGCACTGTGTATGGCAATGGGAGCACATAGTGACTCTACTTAGCAGAAAACAACTCTTGCTCATAGGACCAGAAACTGCATGTGATTCAACTCCATTTAGGACTGGGAAACAAATACTAGCTCGACTTACAAGAAACACACTCTGCTTTTGAGAAAACGGCAGTCTTCTACTCTACTGTGTTTCCTATGGGATCCAAACAGTGAGCTTGCTCAGAACAAAAGAACTGTGCTTCCAAAACACACGGTCCATATCTAGTTCAACTCTGCTTAGGAAACTGACAAGAAGAGTAGCTCCTCTTCAGTCCAATACACTGTACTTTGTGGGAACAGACGCGAGTGCTATTTGCACTGTGTATGGCAATTGGAGCACAATAGTGACTCGTATTACTAGAAAACAATTCTTGCTCGTAGGACAAAAAACTGCATGTGACTCAACTCCATTTAGGACTGGGATACAAACTCTAGCTTCGCCTTACAAGAAACACACTCTGCTTTTGAGATAAGACCACTCTTCTACTCTACTGTGTTTCCTGTAGGGCCAGAACAGTGAGCTTGCTCAGAACAAAAGAACTGTGCTTCCTACACACACGGCCATATCTAGTTCAATTCTGCTTAGGAACCTGACAAGAACAGTAGATCCTCTTCAGTCCAATACACTGTACTTGCAGGGAACAGACGCCAGTGCTATTTGTCCTGTGTATGGCAATGTCAGTGCAATAGTGACTCTTCTTACCATAAAACAACTCTTGCTCGCAGGACCAGAAACTGCATGTGATTCAACTCCATTTAGGACTGGGAAACAAACGCTAGCTCGCCTTACAAGAAACACACTCTGCTTTAGAGAAAAGAGCACTCTTCTACTCTACTGTGTTTCTTATAGGGCCAGAACAGTGAACTTGCTCAGAATAAAACAAATGTGCTTCCTACAAACACGGGCCATATCTAGTTCAACTCTGCTTAGGAAACTGACAAGAACAGTAGTTCCTCTTCAGTCCAATACACTGTACTTGCTGGGAACAGACGCGTGTGCTATTTGCACTGTGTATGGCAATGGGAGCGCAATAGTGACTTTCCTTACCAGAAAACAACTCTTGCTCATAGGACCAGAAACTGCATGTGATTCAACTCCATTTAGGACTGGGAAACAAATGCTAGCTCGCCTTACATGAAACACACTCTGCTTTTGAGAAAAGAGCACTCTTCTACTCTACTGTGTTTCCTGTAGGGCCAGAACAGTTAGCTTGCTGAGAACAAAAGAACTGTGCTTCCTACACACACGGCCATATCTAGTTCAATTCTGATTAGGAACCTGACAAGAACAGTAGATCCTCTTCAGTCCAATACACTGTACTTGCTGGGAACAGAAGCCTGTGCTATTTGTCCTGTGTATGGCAATGGCAGCACAATAGTGACTATTCTTACCATAAAACAACTCTTGCTCTTAGGACCAGAAACTGCATGTGATTCAACTCCATTTAGGACTGGGAAACAAACGCTCGCTCGCCTTACAAGAAAGACACTCTGCTTTAGAGAAAAGAGCACTTTTCTACTCTACTGTGTTTCCTATAGGGCCAGAACAGTGAGCTTGCTCAGAACAAAAGAACTGTGCTTCCAAAACACACGGTCCATATCTAGTTCAACTCTGCTTAGGAAACTGAAAAGAAGAGTAGCTCCTCTTCAGTCCAATACACTGTACTTGCTGGGAACAGACGGAGTTCTATTTGCACTGGGTATGGCAATGGGAGCACAATAGTGACTTTCCTTACCAGAAAACAACTCTTGGTCGTAGGACCAGAAACTGCATGTGATTCAACTCCATTTAGGACTGGGAAACAAACGCTAGATCGCCTTACAAGAAACACACTCTCTTTTGAGAAAAGAGCACTCTTCTACTCTACTGTGTTTCCTATGGGGTCCGAACAGTAAGCTTGCTCAGAACAAAAGAACTGTGCTTCCTACATACATTGCCATATCTAGTTCAATTCTGCTTATTTACCCGACAAGAACAGTAGCTCCTCTTCATTCCAATACACTGTACTTGCTGGGAACAGACGCGAGTGCTATTTGCACTGTATGGCATGGGAGCGCAATAGTGACTCTTCTTACCAGAAAACAACTGTTGGTCGTAGGACCAGAAACTGCATGTGATTCAACTCCATTTAAGACTGGGAAACAAACACTAGCTCGCCTTACAAGAAACACTCTCTGCTTTTGAGAAAAGAGCACTCTTCTACTCTACTGTGTTTCCTATGGGGTTCGAACAGTGAGCTTGCTCAGAACAAAAGAACTGTGCTTCCTACACACACGGGCCATATCTAGTTCAACTCTGCTTAGGAAACTGACCAGAACAGTAGCTCCTCTTCAGTCCAATACATGTACTTGCTGGGAACAGACATGAGTGCTCTTAGCCCTGTGTATGGCAATGGGAGCACAATTGTGACTCTTCTTACCAGAAAACAACTCTTGCTCATAGAACCAGAAACTGCATGTGATTCAACTCCATTTAGGACTGGGAAACAAACGCCAGCTCGCCTTACAAGAAACACACTCAGCTTTTGAGAAAACAGCACTCTTCTACTCTACTGTGTTTCCAATGGGGTCTGAACAGTGAGCTTGCTCAGAACAAAAGAATTGTGCTTCCTACAAACATGACCATATCTAGTTCAATTCTGCTTATTTCCCTGACAAGAACAGTCGCTCCTCTTCAGTCCAATGCACTGTACTTACTGGGAACAGACGCGGGTGCTATTTGCACTGTATGGCAATGGGAGCACAATAGTGACTCTTCTTAAAAGAAAACAACTGTTAGTCGTAGAACCAGAAACTGCATGGGATTCAACTCCATTTAGGACTGGGAAACAAATGCTAGCTCGCCTTACAAGAAACACACTCTGCTTTTGAGAAAAGAGCACTCTTCTATTCTACTATGTTTCCTATGGGGTCCGAACAGTGAGCTTGCTCAGAACAAAAGAACTGTGCTTCCTACACTCACGGTCCATATCTAGTTCAACCCTGCTTAGGAAACTGACCAGAACAGTAGCTCCTCTTCAGTCCAATACACTGTACTTGCTGGGAACAGACGCGAGTGCTATTTGCCCTGTGTATGGCAATGGGAGCACAATAGTGACTCTTCTTACCAGAAAACAACTGTTGGTCGTAGGACCAGAAACTGCATGGGATTCAACTCCATTTAGGACTGGGAAACAAACGCTAGCTCGCCTTACAAGAAATACACTCTGCTTTTGAGAAAAGAGCACTCTTCTACTCTACAGTGTTTCATATACGGCCAGAACAGTGAGCTTGCTCAGAACAAAAGAACTGTGCTTCCTACACACATGGGCAATATCTAGTTCAATTCTGCTAGGAAACTGACAAGAACAGTAGCTCCTCTTCAGTCCAATACACTGTACATGCTGAGAAGAGACGCCAGTGCTATTTGCCCTGTGTATGACAATGGGAGCACAACAGTGACTCTTCTTACCAGAAAACAACTCTTGCTCGTAGGACCAGAAACTGCATCTGATTCAACTCCATTTAGGACTGGGAAACAAACGCTAGCTTGCCTTACAAGAATCACACTCTGCTTTTGAGAAAAGAGCACTCTTCTACTCTACTGTGTTTCCTATGGTGTCCGAAGAGTGAGCTTGCTCAGAACAAAAGAACTGTGCTTCCTACACACACGGGCCATATCTAGGTCAATTCTGCTAGGAAACTGACAAGAACAGTAGATCCTATTCAGTCCAATACACTGTACATGCTGGGAACAGACGCCAGTGCTATTTGCCCTGCGTAAAGCAATAGGAGCACAATAGTGACTCTTATTAACAGAAAACAACTCTTGCTCGTAGGACCACAAACTGCATGTGATTCAGCTCCATTTAGGATTGGGAAACAAACGCTAGCTCGCCTTACAAGAAACACACTCTGCTTTTGAGAAAAGAGCACTCTTCTACTCTACTGTGTTTTCTAAGGGGTCCGAACAGTGAGCTTGCTCAGAACAAAAGAACTGTGCTTCCTACACACAGGGGCCATATCTAGTTCAACTCTGCTTAGGAAACTGACCAGAACAGTAGCTCTTCTTCAGTCCAATACACTGTACTTGCTGGGAACAGACGCGAGTGCTATTTGCCCTGTGTATGGCAATGGGAGCGCAATAGTGACTCTTCTTACCAGAAAACAACTGTTGGTCGTAGGACCAGAAACTGCATGGGATTCAACTCCATTTAGGACTGGGAAACAAACGCTAGCTCACCTTACAAGAAACACACTCTGCTTTTGAGAAAAGAGCACTCTTCTACACTACTGTGTTTCCTATACGGCCAGAAAAGAGAGCTTGTTCAGAACAAAAGAACTGTGCTTCGTACACACACGGTCCATGTCTAGTTCAACTCTGCTAAGGAAACTGACCAGAACAGTAGCTCTTCTTCAGTCCAATACACTGTACTTGCCGGGAACAGACACGAGTTCTATTTGCACTGTGTATGGCAAAGGGAGCACAATAGTGACTCTTCTTACCAGAAAACAACTCTTGCTCGTAGGACCAGAAACTACATGTGATTCAACTCTATTTAGGACTGGAAAACAAACGCTAGATCGCCTTACAAGAAACACACTCTGCTTTTGAGAAAAAAGCACTCATCTACTCTACTTTGTTTCCTATGGGGTCCGAACAGTGAGCTTTCTCAGAACAAAAGAACTGTGCTTCCTACAAACATGGCCATATCTAGTTCAATTCTGCTTATTTACCTGACAAGAACAGTAGCTCCTCTTCAGTCCAATACACTGTACTTGCTGGGAACAGACGAGAGTACTATTTGCACAGTATGGCAATGGGAGCGCAATAGTGACTCTTCTTACCAGAAAACAACTGTTGGTCATAGGACCAGAAACTGCATGGGATTCAACTCCATTTAGGACTGGGAAACAAACGCTAGCTCGCCTTACAAGAAACACACTCTGCTTTTGAGAAAAGAGCACTCTTCTACTCTTCTCTGTTTCGTATAGGGCCAGAACAGTGAGCTTGCTCAGAACAAAAGAACTGTGCTTCCTACACACATGGGCAGTATCTAGTTCAATTCTGCTAGGAAACTGACAAGAACAGTAGCTCCTCTTCAGTTCAAAACACTGTACATTCTGAGAAGAGACGCCAGTGCTATTTGCCCTGTGTATGACAATGGGAGCACAACAGTGACTCTTCTTACCAGAAAACAACTCTTGCTCGTAGGACCAGAAACTGCATCTGATTCAACTCCATTTAGGACTGGGAAACAAACGCTAGCTTGCCTTACAAGAATCACACTCTGCTTTTGAGAAAAGAGCACTCTTCTATTCTACTGTTTTTCCTATAGGGCCAGAACAGTGAGCTTGTTCAGAACAAAAGAACTGTGCTTCCTACACACACGGGTCATATCTACTTCAACTCTGCTTAGGAAACTGACAAGAACAGTAGCTTCACTTCAGTCCAATACACTGTACTTGCTGGGAAGAGACGCGAGTGCTATTTGCACTGTGTATGGCAATGGGATCGCAATGGTGACTCTTCTTACCAGAAAACAACTCTTGCTCTTTGGACCAGAAACTGCATGTGATTCCACTCGTTTTCTGACTGGGAAACAAACACTAGCTCACCTTACAAGAAACACACTCTGCTTTTGAGAAAAGAGCACTCTTCTACTCTACTGTGTTTCTTTTGGGCCAGAACAGTGAGCTTGCTCAGAACAAAAGAGCGGTGCTTCTTACACACACGGACCAAGTCTACTTAAACTCTGCTTAGGAAACTGACAAGAGCGGTAGCTCCTCTTCAGTCCAATACACTGCACTTGCTGGGAACAGATGCGAGTGCTATTTGCACTGTGCGGAAAATAGATTGCAATAGTGACTCTTCTTACAAGAAAACAACTCTTGTTCGTAGGACCAGAAACTGCATGTGATTCCACTTGATTTCTGACAGGGAAACAAACACAAGCTCGCCTTACAAGAAACACACTCTGCTTTTGAGAAAAGAGCACTCTTCTACTCTACTGTGTTTCCTATGAGGCCAGAACAGTGAGCTTGCTCAGAACATAAGAACTGTGCTTCCTACACACACGGGCCATATCTACATCAACTCTGCTTAGGAAACTGACAAGAACAGTAGCTTCTCTTCAGTCCAATACACTGTTCTTGCTGGGAACAGACGCAAGTGCTATTTGCAGTGTGTGGCAAATGGATCACAACAGTGACTCTTCTTACCAGAAAACAATTCTTGCTAGTATGACCAGAAACTGCATGTGATTCAACTCCATTTCTGACTGGGAAACAAACACTAGCTCGCCTTACTAGAAACACAGTCTGCTTTTGAGAAAAGAGCACTCTTCTACTCTACTGTGTTTCCTATACGGCCAGTACAGTGAGCTTGCTCAGAACATAAGAACTGTGCTACCTACACACACGGGCCGTATCTACTTCAACTCTACTTAAGAAACTGACAAGAACAGTAGCTTCTCTTCAGTCCAATACATTGTACTTGCTGGGAACAGACGCGAGTGCTATTTGCACTGTGTGGCAAATGGATCACAACAGTGACTCTTCCTACCAGAAAACAACTCTTGCTCTTAGGACCAGTAACTGCATGTGATTCAACTCCATTTCTAACAGGGAAACAAAAACTAGCTCGCCTTTCAAGAAACACACTCTGCTTTTGAGAAAAGCGCTCTCTTCATCTCTACTGTGTTTCCTATAGAGCCAGAACAGTGGGCTTGCTCAGAACAAAAGAACTGTGCTTTCTACACACACGGGCCATATCTACTTCAACTCTGCTTAGGAAACTGACAAGAACAGTAGCTTCACTTCTGTCCAATACACTGTACTTGCTGGGAACAGACGCAAGTGCTATTTGCAGTGTGTGGCAAATGGATCGCAACAGTGACTCTTCTTACCAGAAAACAACTCTTACTAGTATGACCTAAAACTGCATGTGATTCAACTCCATTTCTGACTGGGAAACAAACACTAGCTCGCCTTACAAGAAACACACTCTGCTTTTGAGAAAAGAGCACTCTTCTACTCTACTGTGTTTCCTACAGGGCCAGAACAGTGAGCTTGCTCAGAACAAAAGAACTGTGCTTCCTACACACACGGCCATATCTACTTCAACTCTGCTTAGGAAACTGACAAGAACAGTAGCTTCTCTTCAGTCCAATACACTGTACTTCCTAGGAACAGACGCGAGAGCTATTTGCTCTGTGTGGCAAATGGATCGCAACAGTGACTCTTCCTACCAGAAAAGAATTCTTGCTTGTAGGACCAGAAACTGCATGTGATTCCACTCCATTTCTGACAGGGAAACAAACACTAGCTCGCCTTTCAAGAAACACACTCTGCTTTTGAGAAAAGAGCTCTCTTCTACTCTACTGTGTTTCCTATAGGGCCAGAACAGTGAGCTTGCTCAGAAGAAAAGAACTGTGCTTCCTACACACACGGCCATATCTACTTCAACTCAGCTTAGGAAACTGACAAGAACAGTAGCTTCTCTACAGTCCAATACACAGTACTTGCTGTGAACAGACCCGAGTGCTATTTGCACTGTGTGGCAATTGGATCACAATAGTGACTCTTCTTACTAGAAAACAGCTCTTGCTCTTAGGACCAGAAACTACATGTGATTCAACTCCATTTCTGACTGGGAAAGAAACCCTAGCACGCCTTACAAGAAAGACACTCTGCTTTTCAGAAAAGAGCACTCTTCTACTCTACTGTGTTTCCTATAGGACCAGAACTCTGAGCTTGCTCAGAACAAATGAACTGTGCTTCCTACACACACGGGTCATATCTACTTCAACTCTGCTTAGGAAACGGACAAGAACAGTAGCTTCTCTTCAGTCCAAAACACTGTACTTGCTGGGAACAGACGCGAGTGCTATTTGCACTGCGGGGCAAATGGATCGCAACAGTGACTCTTCTTACCAGAAAACAACTCTTGCTTGTAGGACCAGAAACTGCATGTGATTCCACTCGATTTCTGAGTGGGAAACAAACACTGCTTCGCCTTACATGAAACACACTCTGCTTTTGAGAAAAGAGCACTCTTCTACTCTACTGTGTTTCCTATAGGGCCAGAACAGTGACCTTGCTCAGAACAAAAGAAATGTGCTTCCCACACACGGGCCATATCTAGTTCAACTCTGCTTAGGAAACTGACAAGAACAGTAGCTCCTCTTCAGTCCGATACAACTTACTTGCTGGGAACAGACGCGAGTGCTATTTGCACTGTGTATGGCAATGGGAGCACAATAGTGACTTTCCTTAAAAGAAAACAACTCTTGCTCGTAGGACCAGTAACTGCATGTGATTCAACTCCATTTAGTACTGGGAAACAAATGCTAGCTCGCTTTACTTAAAACACACTCTCGTTTTGAGAAAAGAGCACTCTTCTACTCTACTGTGTTTCCTATGGGGTCCGAAAAGTGAGCTTGCTCAGAACAAAAAAACTGTGCTTCCTACACACACGGCCATATCTAGTTCAAGTCTCCTTAGGAACCTGACAAGAACAGTAGATCCTCTTCAGTCCAATACACTGTACTTGCTGGGAACAGACACCAGTGCTATTTGTCCTGTGTATGGCAATGGCAGCTCAATAGTGACTCTTCTTACCAGAAAACAACTCTTGCTCATACTACCAGAAACTGCATGGGATTCAACTCCACTTAGGACTGTGAAACAAACGCTAGCTCTCCTTACAAGAAACACACTCTGCTTTAGAGAAAAGAGCACTCTTCTACTCTACTGTGTTTCCTATGGGGTCCAAACAGTGAGCTTGCTCAGAACAAAAGAACTGTGCTTCCTACACATACGGACCATATGTTGTTCAACCCTGCTTAGGAAACTGACAAGAACAGTAGCTCCTATTCAGTCCAATACACTGTACTTGCTGGGAAAAGACGAGAGTGCTATTTGCCTTGTGTATGGCAAAGGGAGCGCAATAGTGACTTTCCTTACCAGAAAACAACTCTTGCTCGTAGGACCAGAAACTGCATGTGATTCAACTCCATTTAGGACTGGGAAACAATCTCTAGCTTGCCTTACAAGAAACACACTCTGCTTTTTAGAAAAGAGCACTCTTCTATTCTACTTTGTTTCCTATGGGGTCCGAACAGTGAGCTTGCTCAGAATAAAAGAACTGTGCTTCCTGCACACATGAACCATATCTAGTTCAACTCTGCTTAGGAAACTGACAAAAACAGTAGCTCCTCTTCAGTCCAATACACTGTACTTGCTGGGAACAGACGCGAGTGCTATTTGCACTGTGTATGGCAATGAGAGCACAATAGTGACTTTCCTTACCAGAAAACAACTCTTGGTCGTAGGACCAGAAACTGCATGTGATTCAACTCCATTTAGGACGGGGAAACAAACGCTAGCACGCCTTACAATAAACACACTCTGCTTTTGAGAAAAGAGTACTCTTCTACTCTACTGGGTTTCCTAAGGGGTCCGAACAGTGAGCTTGCTCAGAACAAAAAAACTGTGCTTCATAAACACACGGCCATATCTAGTGCAATTCTGCTTAGGAACCTGACAAGAACAGTAGATCGTCTTCAGTCCAATACACTGTACTTGCTGGGAACAGACACCAGTGCTATTTGTCCTGTGTATGGCAATGGCAGCGCAATAGTGTCTATTCTTACCATAAAACAACTCTTGCTCGTAGGACCAGAAAATGCATGTGATTCCACTCCATTTAGGACTGGGAAACAAACGCTAGCTCGCCTTACAAGAAACACACTCTGCTTTAGAAAAAAGAGCACTCTTCTACTCTACTATGTTTCCTATGGGGTCCAAAGAGTGAGCTTGCTCAGAACAAAAGAACTATGCTTCCTACACACACGGACCATATGTAGTTCAACTCTGCTTAGGAAACTGACAAGAACAGTAGCTCCTCTTCAGTCCGATACACTGTACTTGCTGGGAACAGACGCGAGTGCTATTTGCACTGTGTATGGCAATGGGAGCGCAATAATGACTTTCCTTTCCAGAAAACAACTCTTGCTCATAGGACCAGAAACTGCATGTGATTCAACTCCATTTAGGACTGGGAAACAAACTCTAGCTCGCCTAACAAGAAACACACTCTGCTTTAGAGAAAAGAGCACTTTTCTACTCTACTGTGTTTCCTATAAGGCCAGAACAGTGAGCTTGCTCAGAACAAAAGAACTGTGCTTCCTACACACACGGACCATATGTAGGTCAACTCTGCTTAGGAAACTGACAAGAACAGTAGCTCCAATTCAGTCCAATACACTGTACTTGCTGGGAACAGACGCCAGTGCTATTTGTCCTGTGTATGGCAAAGGCAGCACAATAGTGACTATTCTTACGAGAAAACAACTCTTGCTCGTAGGACCAGAAACTGCATGTGATTCCACTCCATTTAGGACTGGGAAACAAACGCTAGCTCGCATTACAAGAAACACACTCTGCTTTAGAAAAAAGAGCACTCTTCTACTCTACTGTGTTTCCTATGGGGTCCAAAGAGTGAGCTTGCTCAGAACAAAAGAACTGTGCTTCCTACACACAGGGACCATATGTAATTCAACTCTGCTTAGGAAACTGACAAGAACAGTAGCTCCTCTTCAGTCCAATGCACTGTACTTGCTGGGAAAAGACGCGAGTGCTATTTGCCCTCTGTATGGCAATGGGAGCGCAATAGTGACTTTCCTTACCAAAAAACAACTCTTGTTCGTAGGACCAGAAACTGCATGTGATTCAACTCCATTTAGGACTAGGAAATAAATGCTAGCTCGCCTTACAAGGAACACACTCTGCTTTTGAGAAAATAGCACTCTTCTACTCTGCTGTGTTTCCTATAGGGCCAGAACAGTGAGCTTGCTCAGAACATAAGAACTGTGCTTCCTACACACACGGGCCATATCTAGTTCAACTCTGCTTAGGAAACTGAAAAGAACAGTATCTCCTCTTCAGTCCAATACACTGTACTTACTGGGAACAGACGCGAGTGCTATTTGCACTGTGTATGGCAAAGGGAGCGCAATAGTGACTTTCCTTACCAGAAAACAACTCTTGCTCCTAGGACCAGAAAATGCATGTGATTCAACTCCATTTAAGACTGGGAAACAAACGCTGGCTCGCATTATAAGAAACACACTCTGCTTTTGAGAAAAGAACTCTCTTCTACTCTACTGTGTTTCCTATGGGGTCCGAAGAGTGAGCTGGCTCAGAACAAAAGAACTGTGCTTCCTACACACACGGCCATATCTAGTTCAATTCTGCTTAGGAACCTGACAAGAACAGTAGATCCTCTTCAGTCCAATACACTGTACTTTCTGGGAACAGACGCATGTGCTATTTGCACTGTGTATCGCAATGGGAGAGCAATACTGACTTTCCTTACCAGAAAACAACTCTTGCTCATAGGACCAGAAACTGCATGTGATTCCACTCCATTTAGGACTGGGAAACAAACGCAAGCTCGCCTTACAAGAAACACACTCTGCTTTAGAGAAAAGAGCACTCTTCTACTCTACTGTGTTTCCTATGTTGTCCAAACAGTGAGCTTGTTCAGAACAAAAGAACTGTGCTTCCTACACACACGGACCGTATGTAGTTCAACTCTGCTTAGGAAACTGACAAGAACAGTAGCTCCTCTTCAGTCCAATACACTGTACATGCTAGGAACAGACGCGAGTGCTATTTTCACTGTGTATGGATATTGGAGCACAATAGTGACTCGTCTTACCAGAAAAAAACTCTTGCTCGTAGGACAAAAAACTGCATGTGACTCAACTCCATTTAGGACTGGGAAACAAACGCTAGCTCGCCTTACAAGAAACACACTCTGCTTTAGAGAAAAGAGCACTCTTCTACTCTACTGTGTTTCCTATGGGGCCAGAGCAGTGAGTTTGCTCAGAACATAAGAACTGTGCTTCCAACACACACGGGCCATATCTACTTCAACTCTGCTTAGGAACCTGACAAGAAGAGTAGCTCCTCTTCAGTCCGATACACTGTACTTGCTGGGAACAGATGCGAGTGCTATTTGCACTGTGTATGGCAATGGGAGCGCATTAGTGACTTTCCTTACCAGAAAACAACTCTTGCTCGTAGGACCAGAAACTGCATGTGATTCAACTACATTTAGGACTGGGAAACAAATGCTAGCTCGCTTTACAAGAAACACACTCTGCTTTTGAGAAAAGAGCACTCTTCTACTTTACTGTGTTTCCTATGGGGTCCAAACAGTGAGCTTGCTCAGAACAAAAGAACTGTGCTTTCTACACACGGCCATATCCAATTCAACTCTGATTAGGATACAAACAAGAACAGTAGCTCCTCTTCAGTCCAATACACTGTATTTGCGGGGAACAGACGCGAGTGCTATTTGCACTGTGTATGGCATTGGAGCACAATATTGACTTGTCTTACCAGAAAATAACTCTTGCTCGTTGGACAAAATACTGCATGTGACTCAACTCCATTTAGGACTGGGAAACAAACGCTAGCTCGACTTCCAAGAAACACACTCTGCTTTTGAGAAAAGAGCACTCTTCTACTCTACTGTGTTTCCTATGTGTTCCGAACAATGAGCTTGCTCAGAACAAAAAAACTGTGCTTCCTACACACACAGCCATATCTAGTTCAAGTCTGCTTAGGAACCTGACAAGAACAGTAGATCCTCTTCAGTTCAATACACTGTACTTGCTGGGAACAGACAACAGTGCTATTTGTCCTGTGTATGGCAATGGCAGCGCAATAGTGACTCTTCTTACCAGAAAACAAATCTTGTTCGTAGGACCAGAAACTGCATGTGATTCCACTCCATTTAGGCCTGGGAAACAATCTCTAGCTCGCTTTACAAGAAACACACTCTGCTTTTGAGAAAAGAGCACTCTTCTACTCTTCTGTGTTTCCTATAGGGCCATAACAGTGAGCTTGCTGAGAAAAAAAGAACTGTACTTCCTACACACACGGGCCATATCTAGTTCAACTCTGCTAAGGAAACTGAGAAGAACAGTTGCTCCTTTTCAGTCCAATACACTGTACTTGCTGGGAAGAGACGGGAGGGCTATTTGCACTGTTTATGGCAATTGGAGCACAATAGTGACTTGTCTTACCAGAAAACAACTCTTGCTCGTAGGACAAAAAACTGCATGTAACTCAACTCCATTTAGGACTGGGAAAGAAATGCTAGCTCGACTTCCAAGAAACACACTCTGCTTTTGAGAAAAGAGCACTCTTCTACTCTACTGTGTTTCCTATGTGTTCCGAAAAGTGAGCTTGCTCAGAACAAAAAAACTGTGCTTCCTACACACACAGGCATATCTAGTTCAAGTCTGCTTAGGAACCTGACAAGAACAGTAGATCCTCTTCAGTTCAATACACTGTACTTGCTGGGAACAGACGCCAGTGCTATTTGTCCTGTGTATGGCAATGGCAGCGCAATAGTGACTCTTCTAACCAGAAAACAACTCTTGCTCGTAGGACCAGAAACTGCATGTGATTCAACTCCATTTAGGACTGGGAAACAAAAGCTAGCTCACCTTACAAAAAACACACTCTGCTTTAGAGAAAAGAGCACTCTTCTACTCTACTGTGTTTCCTATAGGGCCAGAACAGTGAGCTTGCTCAGAACAAAAGAACTGTGCTTCCTACACACACGGGCCATATCTAGTTCAACTCTGCTTAGGAAACTGACAAGAACAGTAGCTCCTCTTCCGTCCAATACACTGTACTTGCGGAGAACATACGCAAGTGCTATTTGCACTGTGTATGGCAATTGGAGCACAATAGTGACTTGTCTTACGAGAAAACAACTCTTGCTCATAGGACAAAAAACTGCATGTGAGTCAACTCCATTTAGGACTGGGAAACAAACGCTAGCTCGACTTCCAAGAAACACACTCTGCTTTTGAGTAAAGAGCACTCTTCTACTCTACTGTGTTTCCTATGTGTTCCGAAAAGTGAGATTGCTCAGAACAACAAAACTGTGCTTCCTACACACAAGGCCATATCTAGTTCAAGTCTGCTTAGGAACCTGACAAAAACAGTAGATCCTCTTCAGTCCAATACACTGTACTTGCTGGGAACAGACGCCAGTGCTATTTGTCCTGTGTATGGCAATGGCAGCGCAATAGTGACTCTTCTTACCAGAAAACAACCCTTGCTCGTAGGACCAGAAATTGCATGTGATTCCACTCCATTTAGGACTGGGAAACAAATGCTAGCTCGCCTTACATGAAACACACTCTGCTTTGAGAAAAGAGACTCTTCTACTGTACTGTGTTTCCTATTGGCTCCGAACAGTGAGCTTGCTTAGAACAAAAGAACTGTGCTTCCTACACACACAGGCCATATATAGTTCAACTCTGCTTAGGAAACTGACAAGAACAGTAGCTCCTCTTCAGTCCAATACACTGTACATGCTGGGAACAGACGCCAGAGCTATATGCACTGTGTATGGCAATGGGAGCGCAATAGTGACTCTTATTACCAGAAAAAAAATCTTGCTCGTAGGACAAAAAACTGCATGTGACTCAACTCCATTTAGGACTGGGAAACAAACGCTAGCTCGCCTTACAAGAAACACACTCTGCTTTAGAGAAAAGAGCACTCTTCTACTCTACTGTGTTTCCTATGGGGCCAGAGCAGTGAGTTTGCTCAGAACATAAGAACTGTGCTTCCACCACACACGGGCCATATCTACTTCAACTCTGCTTAGGAACCTGACAAGAAGAGTAGCTCCTCTTCAGTCCGATACACTGTACTTGCTGGGAACAGATGCGAGTGCTATTTGCACTGTGTATGGCAATGGGAGCGCATTAGTGACTTTCCTTACCAGAAAACAACTCTTGCTCGTAGGACCAGAAACTGCATGTGATTCAACTACATTTAGGACTGGGAAACAAATGCTAGCTCGCCTTACAAAAAACACACTCTGCTTTTGAGAAAAGAGCACTCTTCTACTTTACTGTGTTTCCTATGGGGTCCAAACAGTGAGCTTGCTCAGAACAAAAGAACTGTGCTTTCTACACACGGCCATATCTAATTCAACTCTGATTAGGATACAAACAAGAACAGTAGCTCCTCTTCAGTCCAATACACTGTATTTGCGGGGAACAGACGCGAGTGCTATTTGCACTGTGTATGGCATTGGAGCACAATATTGACTTGTCTTACCAGAAAATAACTCTTGCTCGTTGGACAAAATACTGCATGTGACTCAACTCCATTTAGGACTGGGAAACAAACGCTAGCTCGACTTCCAAGAAACACACTCTGCTTTTGAGAAAAGAGCACTCTTCTACTCTACTGTGTTTCCTATGTGTTCCGAACAATGAGCTTGCTCAGAACAAAAAAACTGTGCTTCCTACACACACCGCCATATCTAGTTCAAGTTTGCTTAGGAACCTGACAATAACAGTAGATCCTCTTCAGTCCAATATACTGTACTTGCTGGGAACAGACGCCAGTGCTATTTGTCCTGTGTATGGCAATGGCAGCGCAATAGTGACTCTTCTTACCAGAAAAAAACTCTTGCTTGTAGGACCAGAAACTGCATGTGATTCAACTCCATTTAGGACTGGGAAACAAATGCTAGCTCGCCTTACAAGAAACACACTCTGCTTTTGAGAAAAGAGCACTCTTCTACTCTACTGTGTTTCCTATAGGGCCAGAACAGTGAGCTTGCTCAGAACAAAAGAACTTTGCATCCTACACACGGGCCATAACTAGTTCAACTCTACTTAGGAAACTGACAAGAACAGTAGCTCCTCTTCAGTCCGATACACTGTACTTGCTGGGAACAGACGCGAGTGCTATTTGCACTGTGTATGGCAATGGGAGCGCAATAGTGACTTTCCTTACCAGAAAACAACTCTTGTTGTAGGACCAGAAACTGCATGTGATTTAACTCCATTTAGGACTGGGAAAGAAATGCTAGCTCGCCTTACATGAAACACACTCTGCCCTTGAGAAAAGAACACTCTTCTACTCTACTGTTTTTCCTATTGGCTCCGAACAGTGAGCTTGCTTAGAACAAAAGAACTGTGCTTCCTACACACACAGGCCATATCTAGTTCAACTCTGCTTAGGAAACTTACAAGAACGGTAGCTCCTCTTCAGTCCGATACACTGTACTTGCTGGGAACAAACGCGAGTGCTATTTGCACTGTGTATGGTTTGGAGCACAATAGTGACTCGTCTTACCAGAAAAAAACTCTTGCTCGTAGGACAAAAAACTTCATGTGACTCAACTCCATTTAGGACTGGGAAACAAACGCTAGCTCGACTTCCAAGAAACACACTCTGCTTTTGAGAAAAGAGCACTCTTCTACTCTACTGTGTTTCCTATGGGGCCAGAGCAGTGAGCTTGCTCAGAACATAAGAATTGTGCATCCTACACACACGGGCCATATCTAGTTAAACTCTGCTTAGGAACCTGACAAGAAGAGTAGCTCCTCTTCAGTCCAATACACTGTACTTGCTGGGAACAGATGCGAGTGCCATTTGCACTGTGTATTGCAATGGGAGCGCATTAGTGACTTTCCTTACCAGAAAACAACTCTTGCTCGTAGGACCAGAAACTGCATGTGATTCAACTCCATTTAGGACTGGGAAACAAATGCTAGCTCGCCTTACAAGAAACACACTCTGCTTTTGAGAAAAGAGCACTCTTCTATTTTACTGTGTTTCCTATGGGGTCCGAACAGTGAGCTTGCACAGAACAAAAGAACTGTGCTTTCTACACACACGGCCATATCTAATTCAACTCTGATTAGGATACAAACAAGAACAGTAGCTCCTCTTCAGTCCAATACACTGTATTTGCGGGGAACAGACGCGAGTGCTATTTGCACTGTGTATGGCATTGGAGCACAATATTGACTTGTCTTACCAGAAAATAACTCTTGCTCGTTGGACAAAATACTGCATGTGACTCAACTCCATTTAGGACTGGGAAACAAACGCTAGCTCGACTTCCAAGAAACACACTCTGCTTTTGAGAAAAGAGCACTCTTCTACTCTACTGTGTTTCCTATGTGTTCCGAACAATGAGCTTGCTCAGAACAAAAAACTGTGCTTCCTACACACTCGGCCATATCTAGTTCAAGTTTGCTTAGGAACCTGACAATAACAGTAGATCCTCTTCAGTCCAATATACTGTACTTGCTGGGAACAGACGCCAGTGCTATTTGCACTGTGTATGGCAATTGGAGCACAATAGTGACTCATCTTACCAGAAAACAACTCTTGCTCGTAGGACAAAAAACTGCATGTGACTCAACTCCAATTAGGACTGGGAAACAAATACTAGCTCGCCGTACAAGAAACACACTCTGCTTTTGAGGAAAGAGCACTCTTCTACTCTACTGTGTTTCCTATAGGGCCAGAACAGTGAGCTTGCTGAGAAAAAAAGAACTGTACTTCCTACACACACGGGCCATATCTAGTTCAACTCTGCTTAGGAAACTGAGAAGAACAGTAGCTCCTTTTCAGTCCAATACACTCTACTTGCTGGGAACAGACGGGAGGGCTATTAGCACTGTGTATGGCAATGGGAGTGCAACAGTGACTTTCCTTACCAGAAAACAACTCTTGCTCGTAAGACCAGAAACTGCATGTGATTCCACTCCATTTATGACTGGGAAACAAGCGCTAGCTCGCCTTACAAGAAACACACTCTGCTTTTGAGAAAAGAGCACTCTTATACTCTACTGTGTTTCCTATGGGGTCCGAACAGTGAGCTTGCTCAGAACAAAAGAACTGTGCTTCCTACACACACGGGCCATATCTAGTTCAACTCTGCTTAGAAAACTGACAAGAACACTAGATCCTCTTCCGTCCAATACATTGTACTTGCGGAGAACAGACGGGAGTGCTATTTGCACTGTGTATGGCAATTGGAGCACAATAGTGAATTGTCTTACCAGAAAATAACTTTTGCTCATAGGACAAAAAACTGCATGTGACTCAACTCCATTTAGGACTGGGAAACAAACGCTAGCTCGACTTACAAGAAACACACTCTGCTTTTGAGAAAAGAGCACTCTTCTACTACACTGTGTTTCCTATGTGTTCCGAACAGTGAGCTTGCTCAGAACAAAAAAACTGTGCTTCCTACACACACGGGCATATATAGTTCAAGTCTGCTTAAGAACCTGACAAGAACAGTAGATCCTCTTCAGTCCAATACACTGTACTTGCGGGGAACATACGTGAGTGCTTTTTTCACTGTGTATGGCAATTGGAGCACAATAGTGACTTGTCTTACCAGAAAACAACTCTTGCTCGTAGGACAAAAAACTGCATGTGACTCAACTCCATTTAGGACTGGAAAACAAACGCTAGCTCGCCTTACAAGAAACACACTCTGCTTTTGATAAAATAGCACTCTTCTGCTCTACTGTGTTTCCTATGGGGTCCGAACAGTGGGCTTGCTCAGAAAAAAAAAACTGTGCTTCCTACACAAACGGCCATATCTAGTTCAATTCTGCTTAGGAACCTGACAAAAAGAGTAGATCCTCTTCAGTCCAATACACTGTACTTGCTGGGAACAGACGCCAGTGCTATTTGTCCTGTGTATGGCAATGGCAGCACAATAGTGACTCTTCTTACCAGAAAACTACTCTTGCTCGTAGGACCAGAAACTACACGTGATTCCACTCCATTTAGGACTGGAAAACAAACTCTAGCTCCCTTTACAAGAAACAAACTCTGCTTTTGAGAAAAGAGCACTCTTCTACTCTACTGTGTTTCCTATAGGGCCAGAACAGTGAGCTTGCTCAGAACAAAAGAACTGTGCTTCCTACACACGGGCCATAACTAGTTCAACTCTGCTTAGGAAACTGACAAGAACAGTAGCTGCTCTGCAGTCCGATACACTGTACTTGCTGGGAACAGACGCGAGGGCTATTTGCACTGTGTATGGCAATTGGAGCACAATAGTGACTTGACTTACCAGAAAACAACTCTTGCTCGTAGGACAAAAAACTGCATGTGACTCAACTCCATTTAGGACTGGGAAAGAAATGCTAGCACGACTTCCAAGAAACACACTCTGCTTTTGAGAAAAGAGCACTCTTCTACTCTACTGTGTTTCTTATGTGTTCCGAACAGTGAGCTTGCTCAGAACAAAAAAACTGTGCTTCCTACACACACGGGCATATCTAGTTCAAGTCTGCTTAGGAACCTGACAAGAACAGTAGATCCTCTTCAGTCCAATACACTGTACTTGCTGGGAACAGACGCCAGTGCTATTTGTCCTGTGTATGGCAATGGCAGTGCAATAGTGTCTCTTCTTACCAGAAAACAACTCTTGCTCGTAGGACCAGAAACTGCATGTCATTCCACTCCATTTAGGACTGGGAAACAAACGCTAGCTCGCCTTAAAAGAAACACACTCTGATTTTGAGAAAAGAGCACTCTTCTACTCTACTGTGTTTCCTATAGGGCCAGAACAGTGAGCTTGCTCAGAACAAAAGAACTGTGCTTCCTACACACACGGCCATATCTAGTTCAATTCTGCTTCGGAACCTGACAAGAACAGTAGATCCTCTTCAGTCCAATACACTGTAATTGCTGGGAACAGACGCCAGTGCTGTTTGTCCTGTGTATGGCAATGGCAGCGCAATAGTGACTCTTCTTACCAGAAAACATCTCTTGCTCGTATGACCAGAAACTGCATTTGATTCAACTCCATTTAGGACTGGGAAACAAAAGCTAGCTCGCCTTACAAGAAACACACTCTGCTTTAGAGAAAAGAGCACTCTTCTACTCTACTGTGTTTCCTATAGGGCCAGAACAGTGAGCTTGCTCAGAACAAAAGAACTGTGCTTCCTACACACTGGCCATATCTAGTTCAACTCAGCTTAGGAAACTGACAAGAACAGTAGCTCCTCTTCCGTCCAATACACTGTACTTGCGGGGAACAGATGCGAGTGCTATTTGCACAGTGTATGGCAATTGGAGCACAATAGTGACTTGTCTTACCAGAAAACAACTCTTGCTCGTAGGACAAAAAACTGCATGTGACTCAACTCCATTTAGGACTGGGAAACAAACGCTAGCTCGCCTTACAAGAAACACACTCTGCTTTTGATAAAATAGCACTCTTCTACTCTACTGTGTTTCCTATGGGGTCCGAACAGTGGGCTTGCTCAGAACAAAAGAACTGTGCTTCCTACACACACAGCCATATCTAGTTCAATTCTGCTTAGGAACCTGACAAAAAGAGTAGCTCCTCTTCAGTCCAATACACTGTACTTGCTGGGAACAGACGCCAGTGCTATTTGTCCTGTGTATGGCAATGGCAGCACAATAGTGACTCTTCTTACCAGAAAACAACTCTTGCTCGTAGGACCAGAAACTGCATGTGATTCAACTCCATTTAGGACTGGGAAACAAACTCTAGCTCGCTTTACAAGAAACACACTCTGCTTTTGAGAAAAGAGCAATCTTCTACTCTACTGTGTTTCCTATAGGGCCAGAACAGTGAGCTTGCTCAGAACAAAAGAACTGTGCTTCCTACACACGGACCATAACTAGTTCAACTCTGCTTAGGAAACTGAGAAGAACAATAGCTCCTATTCAGTCCAATACACTGTACTTGCTGGGAAAAGACGCGAGTGCTATTTGCCTTGTAAAGGGCAATGGGAGCGCAATAGTGACTTTCCTTAGCAGAAAACAACTCTGGTTCATAGGACCAGAAACTGCATGTGATTCAACTCCATTTATGACTAGGAAACAAACGCTAGCTCGCCTTACAAAAACACACTCTGCCTTAGAGAAAAGAGGACTCTTCTACTCTACTGTGTTTCCTATGTGTTCCGAAAAGTGAGCTTGCTCAGAACAAAAAAACTGTGCTTCCTACACACACGGCCATATCTAGTTCAAGTCTGCTTAGGAACCTGACAAGAACAGTAGATCCTCTTCAGTTTAATACACTGTACTTGCTGGGAAAAGACGCCAGTGCTATTTGTCCTGTGTATGGCAATGGCAGTGCAATAGTGACTCTTCTTACCAGAAAACAAATCTTGCTCGTAGGACCAGAAACTGCATGTGATTCCACTCCATTTAGGACTGGGAAAGAAATGCTAGCTCGCCTTACAAGAAACACACTCTGCCCTTGAGAAAAGAGCACTCTTCTACTCTACTGTGTTTCCTATTGGCTCCGAACAGTGAGCTTGCTTAGAACAAAAGAACTGTGCTTCCTACACACACAGGCCATATATAGTTCAACTCTGCTTAGGAAACCGACAAGAACAGTAGCTCCTCTTCAGTCCAATACACTGTACATGCTGGGAACAGACGCGAGTGCTATTTTCACTGTGTATGGCAATTGGAGCACAATAGTGACTCGTCTTACCAGAAAAAAACTCTTGCTGGTAGGACAAAAAACTGCACGTGACTCAACTCCATTTAGGACTGGGAAACAAAAGCTAGCTCGCCTTACTAGAAACACACTCTGCTTTAGAGAAAAGAGCACTCTTCTACTCTACTGTGTTTCCTATGGGGCCAGAGCAGTGAGTTTGCTCAGAACATAAGAACTGTGCTTCCTACACACACGGGCCATATCTAGTTCAACTCTGCTTAGGAACCTGACAGGAACACTAGCACCTCTTCAGTCCAATACACTGTAATTCCTGGGAACAGACGCATGTGCTATTTGCACTGTGTATGGCAATGGGAGCGCAATAGTGACTTTCCTTACCAGAAAACAACTCTTGCTCGTAGAACCAGAAACTGCATGTGATTCCACTCCATTTAGGACTGGGAAACAAATGCTAGCTCGCCTTACAAGAAACACACTCTGCTTTTGAGAAAAGAGCACTCTTCTACTCTACTGTGTTTCCTATAGGGTCAGAACAGTGAGCTTGCTCAGAACAAAAGAACTGTGCATCCTACACACGGGCCGTATCTAGTTCAACTCTGCTTAGGAAACTTACAAGAACGGTAGCTCCTCTTCAGTCCGATACACTGTACTTGCTGGGAACAAACCCGAGTGCTATTTGCTCTGTGTATGGCAATTGGAGCACAATAGTGACTCGTCTTACCAGAAAAAAACTCTTGCTCGTAGGACAAAAAACTGCATGTGACTCAACTCCATTTAGGACTTGGAAACAAACGCTAGCTCGCCTTACAAGAAACACACTCTGCTTTAGAGAAAAGAGCACTCTTCTACTCTACTGTGTTTCCTATGGGGCCAGAGCAGTGAGCTTGCTCAGAACATAAGAACTGTGCTTCCTACACACACAGGCCATATCTAGTTCAACTCTGCTTAGGAACCTGACAAGAACAGTAGCTCCTCTTCAGTCCGATACACTGTACTTGCTGGGAACAGATGTGAGTGTTATTTGCACTGTGTATGGCAATGGGAGCGCAATAGTGACTTTCCTTACCAGAAAAAAACTCTTGCTCGTAGGACCAGAAACTGCATGTGATTCAACTCCATTAAGACTGGGAAACAAATGCTAGCTCGCCTTACAAGAAACACACTCTGCTTTGAGCAAAGAGCACTCTTCTACTTTACTGTGTTTCCTATGGGGTCCGAACAGTGAGCTTGCTCAGAACAAATGAACTGTGCTTTCTACACACACGGCCATATCTAATTCAACTCTGATTAGGATACAAACAAGAACAGTAGCTCCTCTTCAGTCCAATACACTGTATTTGCTGGGAACAGACGCGAGTGCTATTTGCACTGTGTATGGCATTGGAGCACAATATTGACTTGTCTTACCAGAAAATAACTCTTGCTCGTTGGACAAAATACTGCATGTGACTCAACTCCATTTAGGACTGGGAAACAAACGCTAGCTCGACTTCCAAGAAACACACTCTGCTTTTGAGAAAAGAGCACTCTTCTACTCTACTGTGTTTCCTATGTGTTCCGAAGAATGAGCTTGCTCAGAACAAAAAAACTGTGCTTCCTACACACACGGCCATATCTAGTTCAAGTTTGCTTAGGAACCTGACGATAACAGTAGATCCTCTTCAGTCCAATATACTGTACTTGCTGGGAACAGACGCCAGTGCTATTTGTCCTGTGTATGGCAATGGCAGCGCAATAGTGACTCTTCTTACCTGAAAAAAACTCTTGCTTGTAGGACCAGAAACTGCATGTGATTCAACTCCATTTAGGACTGGGAAACAAATGCTAGCTCGCATAACATGAAACACACTCTGCTTTTGAGAAAAGAGCACTCTTCTACTCTACTGTGTTTCCTATGTGTTCCGAAATGTGAGCTTGCTCAGAACAAAAAAACTGTGCTTCCTACACACACAGCCATATCTAGTTCAAGTCTTCTTAGGAACCTGACAAGAACAGTAGATCCTCTTCAGTTCAATACACTGTACTTGCTGGGAACAGATGCCAGTGCTATTTGTCCTGTGTATGGCAATGGAAGCACAATAGTGACTCTTCTTACCAGAAAACAAATCTTGCTCGTAGGACCAGAAACTGCATGTGATTCCACTCCATTTAGGACTGGGAAACAATCTCTAGCTCGATTTACAAGAAACACACTCTGCTTTTGAGAAAAGAGCACTCTTCTACTCTTCTGTGTTTCCTATAGGGCCATAACAGTGAGCTTGCTGAGAAAAAAAGAACTGTACTTCCTACACACACGGGCCATATCTAGTTCAACTCTGCTTAGGAAACTGAGAAGAACATTTGCTCCTTTTCAGTCCAATACACTGTACTTGCTGGGAAGAGACGGGAGGGCTATTTGCACTGTGTATGGCAATTGGAGCACAATAGTGACTTGTCTTACCAGAAAACAACTCTTGCTCGTAGGACAAAAAACTGCATGTGACTCAACTCCATTTAGGACTGGGAAAGAAATGCTAGCTCGACTTCCAAGAAACACACTCTGCTTTTGAGAAAAGAGCACTCTTCTACTCTACTGTGTTTCCTATGGGGTCCAAACAGTGAGCTTGCTCAGAACAAAAGAACTGTGCTTCCCACACGCACGGACCATATCTAGATCAATTCTGCTTAGTAAACTGACAAGAACAGTAGCTCCTATTCAGTCCAATACACTGTACTTGCTGGGAAAAAAACGCGAGTGCTATTAGCCTTGTAAAGGGCAATGGGAGCGCAATAGTGACTTTCCTTACCAGAAAACATCTCTTGTTCATAGGACCAGAAACTGCATGTGATTCAACTCCATTTAGGACTAGGAAACAAACGCTAGCACGCCTTACAAAAACACACTCTGCTTTTGAGAAAAGAGCACTCTTCTACTCTACTGTGTTTCCTATGTGTTCCGAAAAATGAGCTTGCTCAGAACAAAAAAACTGTGCTTCCTATACACACAGCCATATCTAGTTCAAGTCTGCTTAGGAACCTGACAAGAACAGTAGATCCTCTTCAGTTCAATACACTGTACTTGCTGGGAACAGACGCCAGTGCTATTTGTCCTGTGTATGGCAATGGCAGCGCAATAGTGACTCTTCTTACCAGAAAACAACTCTTGCTCGTAGGACCAGAAACTGCATGTGATTCAACTCCATTTAGGACTGGGAAACAAAAGCTAGCTCACCTTACAAGAAACACACTCTGCTTTAGAGAAAAGAGCACTCTTCTACTCTACTGTGTTTCCTTTAGGGCCAGAACAGTGAGCTTGCTCAGAACAAAAGAACTGTGATTCCTACACACGGGCCATATCTAGTTCAACTCTGCGTAAGAAACTGACAAGAACAGTAGCTCCTCTTCAGTCCGATACACTGTACTTGCTGGGAACAGAAGCGAGTGCTATTTGCACTGTGTATGGCAATGGGAGCACAATAGTGACTTTCCTTACCAGAAAACAACTCTTGCTCGTAGGACCAGAAACTGCATGTGATTCCACTCCATTTAGGACTGGGAAACAAACGCTAGCTCGCCATACACGAAACACATTCTGCTTTAGAGAAAAGAGCACTCTTCTACTCTACTGTGTTTCCTATGGGGTCCAAACAGTGAGCTTGCTCAGAACAAAAGAACTGTGCTTCCTACACATGCGTGCCATATCTAGTTCAACTCTGCTTAGGAAACTGACAAGAACAGTAGCTCCTCTTCAGTCCGATACACTGTACTTGCTGGGAACAGACGTGAGAGCTATTTGTACTATGTATGGCAATGGGAGCGCAATAGTGACTTTCCTTACCAGAAAACAACTCTTGCTCTTAGGACCAGAAACTGCATGTGATTCAACTCCATTTAGGACTGGGAAACAAACGCTAGCTCGCCTTACAAGAAACACACTCTGCTTTTGAGAAAAGAGCTCTCTTATACTCTACTGTGTTTCCTATGGGGTCCGAACATTGAGCTTGCTCAGAACAAAAGAACTGTGCTTCCTACACACACGGGCCATATCTAGTTCAACTCTGCTTAGGAAACTGACAAGAACACTAGATCCTCTTCCGTCCAATACACTGTACTTGTGGAGAACAGACGGGAGTGCTATTTGCACTGTGTATGGCACTTGGATCACAATAGTGACTTGTCTTACCAGAAAATAACTTTTGCTCTTAGGACAAAAAACTGCATGTGACTGAACTCCATTTAGGACTGGGAAACAAACACTAGCTCGACTTACAAGAAACACACTCTGCTTTTGAGAAAAGAGCACTCTTCTACTCTACTGTGTTTCTTATGTGTTCCGAAGAGTGAGCTTGCTCAGAACAAAAAAACTGTGCTTCCTACACACACGGGCATATCTAGTTCAAGTCTGCTTAGGAACCTGACAAAAAGAGTAGATCCTCTTCAGTCCAATACACTGTACTTGCTGGGAACAGACGCCAGTGCTATTTGTCCTGTGTATGGCAATGGTAGTGCAATAGTGTCTCTTCTTAGCAGAAAACAACTCTTGCTCGTAGGACCAGAAACTGCATGTCATTCCACTCCATTTAGGACTGGGAAACAAACGCTAGCTCACCTTAAAAGAAACACACTCTGATTTTGAGAAAAGATCACTCTTCTACTCTACTGTATTTCCTATAGGGCCAGAACAGTGAGCTTGCTCAGAACAAAAGAACTGTGCTTCCTACACACACGGCCATATCTAGCTCAATTCTGCTTCGGAACCTGACAAGAACAGTAGATCCTCTTCAGTCCAATACACTGTAATTGCTGGGAACAGACGCCAGTGCTGTTTGTCCTGTGTATGGCAATGGCAGCGCAATAGTGACTCTTCTTACCACAAAACATCTCTTGCTCGTATGACCAGAAACTGCATTTGATTCAACTCCATTTAGGACTGGGAAACAAAAGCTAGCTCGCCTTACAAGAAACACACTCTGCTTTAGAGAAAAGAGCACTCTTCTACTCTACTGTGTTTCCTATAGGGCCAGAACAGTGAGCTTGCTCAGAACAAAAGAACTGTGCTTCCTACACACGGGCCAAATTGAGTTCAACTCTGCTTAGGAAACTGACAAGAACAGTAGCTCCTCTTCAGTCCGATACACTGTACTTGCTGGGAACAGAAGCGAGTGCTATTTGCACTGTGTTTGGCAATGGGAGCGCAATAGTGACTTTCCTTACCAGAAAACAACTCTTGCTCGTAAGACCAGAAACTTCATGTGATTCAACTCCATTTAGGACTGGGAAACAAATGCTAGCTCGCCTTACATGAAACACACTCTGCTTTTGAGAAAAGAGCACTCTTCTACTCTACTGTGTTTCCTATGGGGTCCGAACAGTGGGCTTGCTCAGAACAAAAGAACTGTGCTTCCTACACACACGGCCATATCTAGTTCAATTCTGCTTAGGAACTTGACAAAAAGAGTAGATCCTCTTCAGTCCAATACACTGTACTTGCTAGGAACAGACACCAGTGCTATTTGTCCTGTGTGGCAATGGCAGCACAATAGTGACTCTTCTTACCAGAAAACAACTCTTGCTCGTAGGACCAGAAACTGCATGTGATTCCACTCCATTTAGGACTGGGAAACAAACTCTAGCTGGCTTTACAAGAAACACACTCTGCTTTTGAGAAAAGAGCACTCTTCTACTCTACTGTGTTTCCTATAGGGCCAGAACAGTGAGCTTGCTCAGAACAAAAGAACTGTGCTTCCTACACACGGGCCATAACTAGTTCAACTCTGCTTAGGAAACTGACAAGAACAGTAGCTGCTCTTCAGTCCGATACACTGTACTTGCTGGGAACAGACGCGAGGGCTATTTGCACTGTGTATGGCAATTGGAGCACAATAGTGACTTGACTTACCAGAAAACAACTCTTGCTCGTAGGACAAAAAACTGCATGTGACTCAACTCCATTTAGGACTTGGAAAGAAATGCTAGCACGACTTCCAAAAAACACACTCTGCTTTTGAGAAAAGAGCACTCTTCTACTCTACTGTGTTTCTTATGTGTTCCGAAGAGTGAGCTTGCTCAGAACAAAAAAACTGTGCTTCCTACACACACGGGCATATCTAGTTCAATTCTGCTTAGGAACCTGACAAAAAGAGTAGATCCTCTTCAGTCCAATACACTGTACTTGCTGGGAACAGACGCCAGTGCTATTTGTCCTGTGTATGGCAATGGCAGTGCAATAGTGTCTCTTCTTAGCAGAAAACAACTCTTGCTCGTAGGACCAGAAACTGCATGTCATTCCACTCCATTTAGGACTGGGAAACAAACGCTAGCTCGCCTTAAAAGAAACACACTCTGATTTTGAGAAAAGATCACTCTTCTACTCTACTGTATTTCTTATAGGGCCAGAACAGTGAGCTTGCTCAGAACAAAAGAACTGTGCTTCCTACACACACGGCCATATCTAGTTCAATTCTGCTTCGGAACCTGACAAGAACAGTAGATCCTCTTCAGTCCAATACACTGTAATTGCTGGGAACAGACGCCAGTGCTGTTTGTCCTGTGTATGGCAATGGCAGCGCAATAGTGACTCTTCTTACCAGAAAACATCTCTGGCTCGTATGACCAGAAACTGCATTTGATTCAACTCCATTTAGGACTGGGAAACAAAAGCTAGCTCGCCTTACAAGAAACACACTCTACTTTAGAGAAAAGAGCACTCTTCTACTCTACTGTGTTTCCTATAGGGCCAGAACAGTGAGCTTGCTCAGAACAAAAGAACTGTGCTTCCTACACAGGGGCCATATCGAGTTCAACTCTGCTTAGGAAACTGACAAGAACAGTAGCTCCTCTTCAGTCCGATACACTGTACTTGCTGGGAACAGAAGCGAGTGCTATTTGCACTGTGTTTGGCAATGGGAGCGCAATAGTGACTTTCCTTACCAGAAAACAACTCTTGCTCGTAAGACCAGAAACTTCATGTGATTCAACTCCATTTAGGACTGGGAAACAAATGCTAGCTCGCCTTACATGAAACACACTCTGCTTTTGAGAAAAGAGCACTCTTATACTCTACTGTGTTTCCTATGGGGTCCGAACAGTGAGCTTGCTCAGAACAAAAGAACTGTGCTTCCTACACACACGGGCCATATCTAGTTCAACTCTGCTTAGGAAACTGACAAGAACAGTAGCTCCTCTTCCGTCCAATACACTGTACTTGCGGGGAACAGATGCGAGTGCTATTTGCACTGTGTATGGCAATTGGAACAAAATAGTGACTTGTCTTACCAGAAAACAACTCTTGCTCGTAGGACAAAAAACTGCATGTGACTCAACTCCATTTAGGACTGGGAAACAAACGCTAGCTCGCCTTACAAGAAACACACTCTGCTTTTGATAAAATAGCACTCTTCTACTCTACTGTGTTTCCTATGGGGTCCGAACAGTGGGCTTGCTCAGAACAAAAGAACTGTGCTTCCTACACACACGGCCATATCTAGTTCAATTCTGCTTAGGAACCTGACAAAAAGAGTAGATCCTCTTCAGTCCAATACACTGTACTTGCTGGGAACAGACGCCAGTGCTATTTGTCCTGTATATGGCAATGGCAGCACAATAGTGACTCTTCTTACCAGAAAACAACTCTTGCTCGTAGGACCAGAAACTGCATGTGATTCAACTCCATTTAGGACTGGGAAACAAACTCTAGCTCGCTTTACAAGAAACACACTCTGCTTTTGAGAAAAGAGCACTCTTCTACTCTACTGTGTTTCCTATAGGGCCAGAACAGTGAGCTTGCTCAGAACAAAAGAACTGTGCTTCCTACACACGGGCCATAACTAGTTCAACTCTGCTTAGGAAACTGACAAGAACAGTAGCTGCTCTTCAGTCCGATACACTGTACTTGCTGGGAACAGACGCGAGGGCTATTTGCACTGTGTATGGCAATTGGAGCACAATAGTGACTTGACTTACCAGAAAACAACTCTTGCTCGTAGGACAAAAAACTGCATGTGACTCAACTCCATTTAGGACTGGGAAAGAAATGCTAGCACGACTTCCAAGAAACACACTCTGCTTTTGAGAAAAGAGCACTCTTCTACTCTACTGTGTTTCTTATGTGTTCCGAAGAGTGAGCTTGCTCAGAACAAAAAAACTGTGCTTCCTACACACACGGGCATATCTAGTTCAATTCTGCTTAGGAACCTGACAAAAAGAGTAGATCCTCTTCAGTCCAATACACTGTACTTGCTGGGAACAGACGCCAGTGCTATTTGTCCTGTGTATGGCAATGGCAGTGCAATAGTGTCTCTTCTTAGCAGAAAACAACTCTTGCTCGTAGGACCAGAAACTGCATGTCATTCCACTCCATTTAGGACTGGGAAACAAACGCTAGCTCGCCTTAAAGGAAACACACTCTGATTTTGAGAAAAGATCACTCTTCTACTCTACTGTATTTCCTATAGGGCCAGAACAGTGAGCTTGCTCAGAACAAAAGAACTGTGCTTCCTACACACACGGCCATATCTAGTTCAATTCAGCTTCGGAACCTGACAAGAACAGTAGATACTCTTCAGTCCAATACACTGTAATTGCTGGGAACAGACGCCAGTGCTGTTTGTCCTGTGTTTGGCAATGGCAGCGCAATAGTGACTCTTCTTACCAGAAAACATCTCTTGCTCGTATGACCAGAAACTGCATTTGATTCAACTCCATTTAGGACTGGGAAACAAAAGCTAGCTCGCCTTACAAGAAACACACTCTGCTTTAGAGAAAAGAGCACTCTTCTACTCTACTGTGTTTCCTATAGGGCCAGAACAGTGAGCTTGCTCAGAACAAAAGAACTGTGCTTCCTACACACGGGCCATATCGAGTTCAACTCTGCTTAGGAAACTGACAAGAACAGTAGCTCCTCTTCAGTCCGATACACTGTACTTGCTGGGAACAGAAGCGAGTGCTATTTGCACTGTGTTTGGCAATGGGAGCGCAATAGTGACTTTCCTTACCAGAAAACAACTCTTGCTCGTAAGACCAGAAACTTCATGTGATTCAACTCCATTTAGGACTGGGAAACAAATGCTAGCTCGCCTTACATGAAACACACTCTGCTTTTGAGAAAAGAGCACTCTTCTACTCTACTGTGTTTCCTATGGGGTCCGAACAGTGAGCTTGCTCAGAACAAAAGAACTGTGCTTCCTACACACAAGGTCCATATCTAGTTCAACTCTGCTTAGGAAACTGACAAGAACAGTAGCTCCTCTTCCGTCCAATACACTGTACTTGCGGGGAACAGATGCGAGTGCTATTTGCACTGTGTATGGCAATTGGAGCACAATAGTGACTTGTCTTACCAGAAAACAACTCTTGCTCGTAGGACAAAAAACTGCATGTGACTCAACTCCATTTAGGACTGGGAAACAAACGCTAGCTCGCCTTACAAGAAACACACTCTGCTTTTGATAAAATAGCACTCTTCTACTCTACTGTGTTTCCTATGGGGTCCGAACAGTGGGCTTGCTCAGAACAAAAGAACTGTGCTTCCTACACACACGGCCATATCTAGTTCAATTCTGCTTAGGAACCTGACAAAAAGAGTAGATCCTCTTCAG
The DNA here is from genome assembly GCF_949786415.1 of Peromyscus eremicus. NCBI lineage: Eukaryota > Metazoa > Chordata > Mammalia > Rodentia > Cricetidae > Peromyscus > Peromyscus eremicus. Next base: position 73,932 of record NW_026734430.1, read on the forward strand.
TCCAATACACTGTACTTGCTGGGAACAGACGCCAGTGCTATTTGTCCTGTGTATGGCAATGGCAGCACAATAGTGACTCTTCTTACCAGAAAACAACTCTTGCTCGTAGGACCAGAAACTGCATGTGATTCAACTCCATTTAGGACTGGGAAACAAACTCTAGCTCGCTTTACAAGAAACACACTCTGCTTTTGAGAAAAGAGCACTCTTCTTCTCTACTGTGTTTCCTATAGGGCCAGAACAGTGAGCTTGCTCAGAACAAAAGAACTGTGCTTCCTACACACGGGCCATAACTAGTTCAACTCTGCTTAGGAAACTGACAAGAACAGTAGCTGCTCTTCAGTCCGATACACTGTACTTGCTGGGAACAGACGCGAGGGCTATTTGCACTGTGTATGGCAATTGGAGCACAATAGTGACTTGACTTACCAGAAAACAACTCTTGCTCGTAGGACAAAAAACTGCATGTGACTCAACTCCATTTAGGACTGGGAAAGAAATGCTAGCACGACTTCCAAGAAACACACTCTGCTTTTGAGAAAAGAGCACTCTTCTACTCTACTGTGTTTCCTATGGGGTCCAAACAGTGAGCTTGCTCAGAACAAAAGAACTGTGCTTCCTACACGCACGGACCATATCTAGTTCAATTCTGCTTAGTAAACTGACAAGAACAGTAGCTCCTATTCAGTCCAATACACTGTACTTGCTGGGAAAAGACGCGAGTGCTATTTGCCTTGTAAAGGGCAATGGGAGCGCAATAGTGACTTTCCTTACCAGAAAACAACTCTGGTTCATAGGACCAGAAACTGCATGTGATTCAACTCCATTTAGGACTAGGAAACAAACGCTAGCTCGCCTTACAAAAACACACTCTGCTTTTGAGAAAAGAGGACTCTTCTACTCTACTGTGTTTCCTATGTGTTCCGAAAAGTGAGCTTGCTCAGAACAAAAGAACTGTGCTTCCTACACACGGGCCAAAACTAGTTCAACTCTGCTTAGGAAACTGACAAGAACAGTAGCTGCTCTTCAGTCCGATACACTGTACTTGCTGGGAACAGACGCGAGGGCTATTTGCACTGTGTATGGCAATTGGAGCACAATAGTGACTTGACTTACCAGAAAACAACTCTTGCTCGTAGGACAAAAAACTGCATGTGACTCAACTCCATTTAGGACTGGGAAAGAAATGCTAGCACGACTTCCAAAAAACACACTCTGCTTTTGAGAAAAGAGCACTCTTCTACTCTACTGTGTTTCTTATGTGTTCCGAAGAGTGAGCTTGCTCAGAACAAAAAAACTGTGCTTCCTACACACACGGGCATATCTAGTTCAATTCTGCTTAGGAACCTGACAAAAAGAGTAGATCCTCTTCAGTCCAATACACTGTACTTGCTGGGAACAGACGCCAGTGCTATTTGTCCTGTGTATGGCAATGGCAGTGCAATAGTGTCTCTTCTTAGCAGAAAACAACTCTTGCTCGTAGGACCAGAAACTGCATGTCATTCCACTCCATTTAGGACTGGGAAACAAACGCTAGCTCGCCTTAAAAGAAACACACTCTGATTTTGAGAAAAGATCACTCTTCTACTCTACTGTATTTCCTATAGGGCCAGAACAGTGAGCTTGCTCAGAACAAAAGAACTGTGCTTCCTACACACACGGCCATATCTAGTTCAATTCTGCTTCGGAACCTGACAAGAACAGTAGATCCTCTTCAGTCCAATACACTGTAATTGCTGGGAACAGACGCCAGTGCTGTTTGTCCTGTGTATGGCAATGGCAGCGCAATAGTGACTCTTGTTACCAGAAAACATCTCTTGCTCGTATGACCAGAAACTGCATTTGATTCAACTCCATTTAGGACTGGGAAACAAATGCTAGCTCGCCTTACATGAAACACACTCTGCTTTTGAGAAAAGAGCACTCTTCTACTCTACTGTGTTTCCTATGGGGTCCGAACAGTGAGCTTGCTCAGAACAAAAGAACTGTGCTTCCTACACACTCGGGCCATATCTAGTTCAACTCTGCTTAGGAAACTGACAAGAACAGTAGCTCCTCTTCAGTCCAATACACTGTACTTGCGGGGAACAGATGCGAGTGCTATTTGCACTGTGTATGGCAATTGGAGCACAATAGTGACTTGTCTTACCAGAAAACAACTCTTGCTCGTAGGACAAAAAACAGCATGTGACTCAACTCCATTTAGGACTGGGAAACAAACGCTAGCTCGCCTTACAAGAAACACACTCTGCTTTTGATAAAATAGCACTCTTCTACTCTACTGTGTTTCCTATGGGGTCCGAACAGTGGGCTTGCTCAGAACAAAAGAACTGTGCTTCCTACACACACGGCCATATCTAGTTCAATTCTGCTTAGGAACCTGACAAAAAGAGTAGATCCTCTTCAGTCCAATACACTGTACTTGCTGGGAACAGACGCCAGTGCTATTTGTCCTGTGTATGGCAATGGCAGCACAATAGTGACTCTTCTTACCAGAAAACAACTCTTGCTCGTAGGACCAGAAACTGCATGTGATTCCACTCCATTTAGGACTGGGAAACAAACTCTAGCTCGCTTTACAAGAAACACACTCTGCTTTTGAGAAAAGAGCACTCTTCTACTCTACTGTGTTTCCTATAGGGCCAGAACAGTGAGCTTGCTCAGAACAAAAGAACTGTGCTTCCTACACACGGGCCATAACTAGTTCAACTCTGCTTAGGAAACTGACAAGAACAGTAGCTGCTCTTCAGTCCGATACACTGTACTTGCTGGGAACAGACGCGAGGGCTATTTGCACTGTGTATGGCAATTGCAGCACAATAGTGACTTGACTTACCAGAAAACAACTCTTGCTCGTAGGACAAAAAACTGCATGTGACTCAACTCCATTTAGGACTGGGAAAGAAATGCTAGCACGACTTCCAAGAAACACACTCTGCTTTTGAGAAAAGAGCACTCTTGTACTCTACTGTGTTTCCTATGCGGTCCAAACAGTGAGCTTGCTCAGAACAAAAGAACTGTGCTTCCTACACGCACGGACCGTATCTAGTTCAATTCTGCTTAGTAAACTGACAAGAACAGTAGCTCCTATTCAGTCCAATACACTGTACTTGCTGGGAAAAGACGCGAGTGCTATTTGCCTTGTAAAGGGCAATGGGAGCGCAATAGTGACTTTCCTTACCAGAAAACAACTCTGGTTCATAGGACCAGAAACTGCATGTGATTCAACTCCATTTAGGACTAGGAAACAAACGCTAGCTCGCCTTACAAAAACACACTCTGCTTTTGAGAAAAGAGGACTCTTCTACTCTACTGTGTTTCCTATGTGTTCCGAAAAGTGAGCTTGCTCAGAACAAAAGAACTGTGCTTTCTACACACGGGCCAAAACTAGTTCAACTCTGCTTAGGAAACTGACAAGAACAGTAGCTGCTCTTCAGTCCGATACACTGTACTTGCTGGGAACAGACGCGAGGGCTATTTGCACTGTGTATGGCAATTGGAGCACAATAGTGACTTGACTTACCAGAAAACAACTCTTGCTCGTAGGACAAAAAACTGCATGTGACTCAACTCCATTTAGGACTGGGAAAGAAATGCTAGCACGACTTCCAAAAAACACACTCTGCTTTTGAGAAAAGAGCACTCTTCTACTCTACTGTGTTTCTTATGTGTTCCGAAGAGTGAGCTTGCTCAGAACAAAAAAACTGTGCTTCCTACACACACGGGCATATCTAGTTCAATTCTGCTTAGGAACCTGACAAAAAGAGTAGATCCTCTTAAGTCCAATACACTGTACTTGCTGGGAACAGACGCCAGTGCTATTTGTCCTGTGTATGGCAATGGCAGTGCAATAGTGTCTCTTCTTAGCAGAAAACAACTCTTGCTTGTAGGACCAGAAACTGCATGTCATTCCACTCCATTTAGGACTGGGAAACAAACGCTAGCTCGCCTTAAAAGAAACACACTCTGATTTTGAGAAAAGATCACTCTTCTACTTTACTGTATTTCCTATAGGGCCAGAACATTGAGCTTGCTCAGAACAAAAGAACTGTGCTTCCTACACACACGGCCATATCTAGTTCAATTCTGCTTCGGAACCTGACAAGAACAGTAGATCCTCTTCAGTCCAATACACTGTAATTGCTGGGAACAGACGCCAGTGCTGTTTGTCCTGTGTATGGCAATGGCAGCGCAATAGTTACTCTTGTTACCAGAAAACATCTCTTGCTCGTATGACCAGAAACTGCATTTGATTCAACTCCATTTAGGACTGGGAAACAAATGCTAGCTCGCCTTACATGAAACACACTCTGCTTTTGAGAAAAGAGCACTCTTCTACTCTACTGTGTTTCATATGGGGTCCGAACAGTGAGCTTGCTCAGAACAAAAGAACTGTGCTTCCTACACACTCGGGCCATATCTAGTTCAACTCTGCTTAGGAAACTGACAAGAACAGTAGCTCCTCTTCCGTCCAATACACTGTACTTGCGGGGAACAGATGCGAGTGCTATTTGCACTGTGTATGGCAATTGGAGCACAATAGTGACTTGTCTTACCAGAAAACAACTCTTGCTCGTAGGACAAAAAACAGCATGTGACTCAACTCCATTTAGGACTGGGAAACAAACGCTAGCTCGCCTTACAAGAAACACACTCTGCTTTTGATAAAATAGCACTCTTCTACTCTACTGTGTTTCCTATGGGGTCCGAACAGTGGGCTTGCTCAGAAGAAAAGAACTGTGCTTCCTACACACACGGCCATATCTAGTTCAATTCTGCTTAGGAACCTGACAAAAAGAGTAGATCCTCTTCAGTCCAATACACTGTACTTGCTGGGAACAGACACCAGTGCTATTTGTCCTGTGTATGGCAATGGCAGCACAATAGTGACTCTTCTTACCAGAAAACAACTCTTGCTCGTAGGACCAGAAACTGCATGTGATTCCACTCCATTTAGGACTGGGAAACAAACTCTAGCTCGCTTTACAAGAAACACACTCTGCTTTTGAGAAAAGAGCACTCTTCTACTCTACTGTGTTTCCTATAGGGCCAGAACAGTGAGCTTGCTCAGAACAAAAGAACTGTGCTTCCTACACACGGGCCATAACTAGTTCAACTCTGCTTAGGAAACTGACAAGAACAGTAGCTGCTCTTCAGTCCGATACACTGTACTTGCTGGGAACAGACGCGAGGGCTATTTGCACTGTGTATGGCAATTGCAGCACAATAGTGACTTGACTTACCAGAAAACAACTCTTGCTCGTAGGACAAAAAACTGCATGTGACTCAACTCCATTTAGGACTGGGAAAGAAATGCTAGCACGACTTCCAAGAAACACACTCTGCTTTTGAGAAAAGAGCACTCTTCTACTCTACTGTGTTTCCTATGGGGTCCAAACAGTGAGCTTGCTCAGAACAAAAGAACTGTGCTTCCTACACGCACGGACCGTATCTAGTTCAATTCTGCTTAGTAAACTGACAAGAACAGTAGCTCCTATTCAGTCCAATACACTGTACTTGCTGGGAAAAGACGCGAGTGCTATTTGCCTTGTAAAGGGCAATGGGAGCGCAATAGTGACTTTCCTTACCAGAAAACAACTCTGGTTCATAGGACCAGAAACTGCATGTGATTCAAGTCCATTTAGGACTAGGAAACCAACGCTAGCTCGCCTTACAAAAACACACTCTGCTTTTGAGAAAAGAGGACTCTTCTACTCTACTGTGTTTCCTATGTGTTCCGAAAAGTGAGCTTGCTCAGAACAAAAGAACTGTGCTTCCTACACACGGGCCATAACTAGTTCAACTCTGCTTAGGAAACTGACAAGAACAGTAGCTGCTCTTCAGTCCGATACACTGTACTTGCTGGGAACAGACGCGAGGGCTATTTGCACTGTGTATGGCAATTGGAGCACAATAGTGACTTGTCTTACCAGAAAACAACTCTTGCTCGTAGGACAAAAAACTGCATGTGACTCAACTCCATTTAGGACTGGGAAAGAAATGCTAGCACGACTTCCAAAAAACACACTCTGCTTTTGAGAAAAGAGCACTCTTCTACTCTACTGTGTTTCTTATGTGTTCCGAAGAGTGAGCTTGCTCAGAACAAAAAAACTGTGCTTCCTACACACACGGGCATATCTAGTTCAATTCTGCTTAGGAACCTGACAAAAAGTGTAGATCCTCTTCAGTCCAATACACTGTACTTGCTGGGAACAGACGCCAGTGCTATTTGTCCTGTGTATGGCAATGGCAGTGCAATAGTGTCTCTTCTTAGCAGAAAACAACTCTTGCTCGTAGGACCAGAAACTGCATGTCATTCCACTCCATTTAGGACTGGGAAACAAACGCTAGCTCGCCTTAAAAGAAACACACTCTGATTTTGAGAAAATATCACTCTTCTACTCTACTGTATTTCCTATAGGGCCAGAACAGTGAGCTTGCTCAGAACAAAAGAACTGTGCTTCCTACACAAACGGCCATATCTAGTTCAATTCTGCTTCGGAACCTGACAAGAACAGTAGATCCTCTTCAGTCCAATACACTGTAATTGCTGGGAACAGACGCCAGTGCTGTTTGTCCTGTGTATGGCAATGGCAGCGCAATAGTGACTCTTCTTACCAGAAAACATCTCTTGCTCGTATGACCAGAAACTGCATTTGATTCAACTCCATTTAGGACTGGGAAACAAAAGCTAGCTCGCCTTACAAGAAACACACTCTGCTTTAGAGAAAAGAGCACTCTTCTACTCTACTGTGTTTCCTATAGGGCCAGAACAGTGAGCTTGCTCAGAACAAAAGAACTGTGCTTCCTACACACGGGCCATATCGAGTTCAACTCTGCTTAGGAAACTGACAAGAACAGTAGCTCCTCTTCAGTCCGATACACTGTACTTGCTGGGAACAGAAGCGAGTGCTATTTGCATTGTGTTTGGCAATGGGAGCGCAATAGTGACTTTCCTTACCAGAAAACAACTCTTGCTCGTAAGACCAGAAACTTCATGTGATTCAACTCCATTTAGGACTGGGAAACAAATGCTAGCTCGCCTTACATGAAACACACTCTGCTTTTGAGAAAAGAGCACTCTTATACTCTACTGTGTTTCCTATGGGGTCCGAACAGTGAGCTTGCTCAGAACAAAAGAACTGTGCTTCCTACACACACGGGCCACATCTAGTTCAACTCTGCTTAGGAAACTGACAAGAACAGTAGCTCCTCTTCCGTCCAATACACTGTACTTGCGGGGAACAGATGCGAGTGCTATTTGCACTGTGTATGGCAATGGGAGCACAATAGTGACTTGTCTTACCAGAAAACAACTCTTGCTCGTAGGACAAAAAACTGCATGTGACTCAACTCCATTTAGGACTGGGAAACAAACGCTAGCTCGCCTTACAAGAAACACACTCTGCTTTTGATAAAATAGCACTCTTCTACTCTACTGTGTTTCCTATGGGGTCCGAACAGTGGGCTTGCTCAGAACAAAAGAACTGTGCTTCCTACACACACGGCCATATCTAGTTCAATTCTGCTTAGAAACCTGACAAAAAGAGTAGATCCTCTTCAGTCCAATACACTGTACTTGCTGGGAACAGACGCCAGTGCTATTTGTCCTGTGTATGGCAATGGCAGCACAATAGTGACTCTTCTTACCAGAAAACAACTCTTGCTCGTAGGACCACAAACTGCATGTGATTCAAGTCCATTTAGGACTGGGAAACAAATGCTAGCTCGCCTTCCAAGAAACAAACTCTGCTTTAGAGAAAAGAGCACTCTTCTACTCTACTGTGTTTCCTATAGGGCCAGAACAGTGAGCTTGCTCAGAACAAAAGAACTGTGCTTCCTACACACGGGCCATAACTAGTTCAACTCTGCTTAGGAAACTGACAAGAACAGTAGCTCCAATTTAGTCCAATACACTGTACTTGTTGGGAACAGACGCGAGTGCTATTTGCACTGTGTATGGCAATGGGAGCGCAATAGTGACTTTCCTTACCAGAAAACAACTCTTGATCGTAGGACCAGAAACTGCATATGATCATCTCCATTTAGGACTGGGAAACAAATGCTAGCTCGCCTTACATGAAACACACTCTGCTTTTGAGAAAAGAGCACTCTTCTACTCTACTGTGTTTCCTATAGGGTCCGAATGGTGAGCTTGCTCTGAACAAAAGAACTGTGCTTCCTACACACACGGCCATATCTAGTTCAATTCTGCTTAGGAACCTGACAAGAACAGTAGATCCTCTTCAGTCCAATACACCGTACTTGCTGGGAACAGACGCCAGTGCTATCTGTCCTGTGTATGGCAATGGCAGCGCAATCGTGACTATTTTTAAGATAAAAGAACTCTAGCTTGTAGGATTAGAAACTGCATGTGATTCAACTCCATTTCGGACTGGGCAACAAATGCTAGCTCGCATCACATGAAACACACCATGCTTTTGAGAAAAGAGAACTCTTCTACTCTACTGTGTTTCCTATGGGGTCCGAACAGTGAGCTTGCTCAGAACAAAAGAACTGTGATTCCTACACAAACGGCCATATCTAGTTCAACACTGCTTAGGAAACTGACAAGAACAGTAGATCCTCTTCAGTCCAATACACTGTACTTGATGGGAACAGACGCGAGTGTTATTTGCACTGTGTAGGGCAATTGAAGCACAATAGTGACTTTCCTTACCAGAAAACAACTCTTGCTCGTAGGACCAGAAACTGCATGTGATTCAACTCCATTTCAGACTGGGAAAGAAACGCTAGCTCGCCTTACAAGAAACACACTCTGCTTTAGAGAAAAGAGCACTTTAAACTCTACTGTGTTTCCTATGGGGTCCAAACAGTGAGCTTGCTCAGAACAAAAGAACTGTGCTTCCTAGACACATGAACCATATGTAATTCAACTCTGCTTAGGAAACTGACAAGAACAGTAGCTCCTCTTCAGTCCGATACACTTTACTTGCTGAGAACAGACGCAAGTGCTATTTGCACTGTGTATGGCAATGGGGCACAATAGTGACTCGTCTTACCAGAAAACAACTCTTGCTCACAGGACAAAAAACTGCATGTGACTCAACTCCATTTAGGACTGGGAAACAAACTCTATCTTGCCTTACAAGAAACACACTCTGCTTTTGAGAAAAGAGCACTCTTCTACTCAATTGTGTTTCCTATAGGGCCAGAACAATGAGCTTACTCAGAACAAAAGAACTGTGCTTCCTACACACACGGGCCATATCTAATTCAACTCTGCTTAGGAAACTGAGAAGAGCAGTCTCTCCTCTTCAGTCCAATACACTGTACTTACTGGGAACAGACGGGAGGTCTATTTGCACTGTGTATGGCAATGGGAACGCAATAATGACTTTCCTTACCAGAAAACAACTCTTGCTCGTAGGACCAGAAACTGCATGTGATTCAACTCCATTTAGGACTGGGAAACAAACGCTAGCTCGCCTTACAAGAAACACACTCTGCTTTTGAGAAAAGAGCACTCTTCTACTCTACTGTGTTTCCTATGGGGTCCGAACAGTGAGCTTGCTCAGAACAAAAGAACTGTGCTTCCTACACACAGGGGGCATATCTAGTTCAACTCTGCTTAGGAAACTGAGAAGAGGAGTCTCTCCTCTTCAGTCCCACACACTGTACTTGCTGGGAAGACAAGGGAGTGCTATTTGCACTGTGTATGGCAATGGGAGCGCAATAGTGACTTTCCTTACCAGAAAACAACTCTTGCTCGTAGGACCAGAAACTGCATGTGATTCAACTCCATTTAGGACTGGGAAACAAATGCTAGCTAGCCTCACAAGAAACACACTATGCTTTAGAGAAAAGAGCACTCTTCTACTCTACTGTGTTTCCTATGTGGTCTGAACTGTGAGCTTGCTCAGAACAAAAGAACTGTGCTTCCTACACACTTGGACCATATGTAGTTCAACTCTACTTAGGAAACTGACAAGAACAGTAGTTCCTATTCAGTCCAATACACTGTACTTGCTTCGAACAAACGCGAGTGCTTTTTGCACTGTGTATGGTAATGGGAGCACAATAGTGACTTTCCTTACCAGAAAACAACTCTTGCTCGTAGCACCACAAACTGCATGTGATTCAACTCCATTTAGGACTAGGAAACAAACGCTAGCTCGCCTTACAAGAAACACACTCTGCTTTTGAGAAAAGAGCACTCTTCTACTCTACTGCGTTTCCTATGGGGTCCAAACAGTGAGCTTGCTCAGAACAAAAGAACTGTGCTTCCTACACAAATGAACCATATCTAGTTCAACTCTGCTTAGGAAACTGACAAGAACAGTAGCTCCAATTTAGTCCAATACACTGTACTTTCTGGGAACAGACGTGAGTGCTATTTGCACTGTGTACGGCATTTGGAGCGCAATAGTGACTCTTCTTACCAGAAAACAACTCTTGCTCATAGGACCAAAAACTGCATGTGACTCAACTCCATTTAGGACCGGGAATCAAACGCGAGCCCGCCTTACAAGAAACACACTCTGCTTTAGTGAAAAGAACACTCTTCTACTCTGCTGTGTTTCCTACAGGGCCAGAACAGTGAGCTTGCTCAGAACATAATAACTGTGCTTCCTACACACATGGGCCATATCTAGTTCCACTCTGCTTAGGAAACTGACAAGAACAGTAGCTCCTCTTCAGTCTGATACACTGTACTTGCTGAGAACAGACGCGAGTGCTATTTGCACTGTGTATGGCAATTGGAGCACAATAGTGACTCGTCTTACCAGAAAACAACTCTTGCTCGTAGGACAAAAAACTTCATGTGACTCAACTCCATTTAGGACTGGGAAACAAACTCTAGCTCGCCTTACAAGAAACACACTCTGCTTTTGAGAAGAGAGCACTCTTCTCCTCTACTGTGTTTCCTATAGGGCCAGAACAGTGAGCTTGCTCAGAAAAAAAGAAATGTGCTTCCTACACACACGGGCCATATCTAGTTCAACTCTGCTTAGGAAACTGAGAAGAACAGTAGCTCCTCTTCAGTCCAATACACTGTACTTGCTGGGAACAGACGCGAGTGCTTTTTGCACTGTGTATGGTAATGGGAGCACAATAGTGACTTTCCTTACCAGAAAACAACTCTTGCTCGTAGCACCACAAACTGCATGTGATTCAACTCCATTTAGGACTAGGAAACAAACGCTAGCTCGCCTTACAAGAAACACACTCTGCTTTTGAGAAAAGAGCACTCTTCTACTCTACTGCGTTTCCTATGGGGTCCAAACAGTGAGCTTGCTCAGAACAAAAGAACTGTGCTTCCTACACAAATGGACCATATCTAGTTCAACTCTGCTTAGGAAACTGACAAGAACAGTAGCTCCAATTTAGTCCAATACACTGTACTTTCTGGGAACAGACGCGAGTGCTATTTGCACTGTGTACGGCATTTGGAGCGCAATAGTGACTCTTCTTACCAGAAAACAACTCTTGCTCATAGGACCAAAAACTGCATGTGACTCAACTCCATTTAGGACCGGGAATCAAATGCGAGCCCGCCTTACAAGAAACACACTCTGCTTTAGTGAAAAGAACACTCTTCTACTCTGCTGTGTTTCCTAGAGGGCCAGAACAGTGAGCTTGCTCAGAACATAATATCGGTGCTTCCTACACACACGGGCCATATCTAGTTCCACTCTGCTTAGGAAACTGACAAGAACAGTAGCTCCTCTTCAGTCTGATACACTGTACTTGCTGAGAACAGACGCGAGTGCTATTTGCACTGTGTATTGGAATGGAGAACAGAAGTTACTCTTCTACCAGAAAACAACTCTTCCTCATAGGACCAGAAATTGCATGTGATTCAACTCCATTTAGGACTGGGAAACAAACGCTAGCTCACCTTACGAGAAACACACTCTGCTTTTGAGAAATGAGCATTCTTCTACTCTACTGTGTTTCCTATAAGGACAGAAAAGTGAGCCTGCTCAGAAAAAGAACTGTACTTGATAAACACACGGGCCATATCTAGTTCAACTCTCCTTAGGAAACTGACAAGAACAGTTGCTCCTCTTCAGACCAATTCACTGTTCTTGCTGGGAACAGACGCAAGTGCTCTTTGCACTGTGTATGGCAATGGAAGCACAATAGTGACTGTTCTTACCAGAAAACAACTCTTGCTCATAGGACCAGAAACTGCATGTGATTCAACTCCACTTTAGACTGGGAAACAAACGCTAGCTCGCCTTATAAGAAACACACTCTGCTGTTGAGAAAAGAGCACTCTTCTACTCTAGTGTTTTTCCTATGGTGTCCGAACAGTGAGCTTGCTCATAACAAAAGAACTGTGCTTCCTACACACGGGCCATATCTAGTTCAACTCTGCTTAGGAAACTGACTAGAACAGTAGCTCCTCTTCGGTCCAATACACTGTACTTGCTGGGAACAGACGCGAGTGCTATTTGCACTGTGTATTGGAATGGAGAACAGAAGTTACTCTTCTACCAGAAAACAACTCTTCCTCATAGGACCAGAAACTGCATGTGATTCAACTCCATTTAGGACTGGGAAACAAACACTCGCTCGCGTTACAAGAAACACACTCTGCTTTTGAGAAATGAGCATTCTTCTACTCTACTGTGTTTCCTATAAGGCCAGAAAAGTGAGCCTGCTCAGAAAAAAAGAACTGTACCTGCTACACACGGGCCATATGTAGTTCAACTCTGTTTAGGAAACTGACAAGAACAGTAGATCGTTTTCAGTCCAAGACACTGTACATGCTGGGATCAGACGCCAGTGATATTTGCCCTGTGTATGACAATAAAAGCACAATAGTGACTCTTCTTACCAGAAAACAACTCTTGCTCATAGTACCAGAAACTGCATGTGATTCAACTTCATATAGGACTGGGAAACAAACACTAGCTTGCCTTACAAGAAACACACGCTGCTTTTGAAAAATGAGCACCCTTCTACTCTACTGTGTTTCCTATGGGTTCCAAACAGTAAGCTTGCTCAGAAAAAAAGAACTGTGCTTCCTACACACACGGGCCATATCTAGTTCAACTCTGCTTAGGAACCTGACAAGAACAGTAGCTCCTCTTCAGTCCAATACTCTGTACTTGCTGGGAACAGAAGCGAGTGCTATTTGCACTATGTATGGCAATGGGAGCGCAATAGTGACTCTTCTTACCAGAAAACAACTCTTGCTCGTAGGACCAGAAAATGCATGTGAATCAACTCCATTTAGGACTGGGATACAAACTCTAGCTCGCCTTAGAAGAAACACACTCTGCTTTTGAGAAAAGAGCACTCTTCTAATCTACTGTGTTTCCTATAGGGCCAGAACAGTGAGCTTGCTCAGAGCGAAACAACTATGCTTCCTACACACACGAGCCATATCTAGTTCAACTCTCTTTAGGAAACTGACAAGAACAGTTGCTCCTCTTCAGACCAATTCTCTGTTCTTCCTGGGAACAGACACGAGTGCTCTTTGCACCGTGTATGGCAATGGAAGCACAATAGTGACTCTTCTTACCAGAAAACAACTCTTGCTCATAGGACCAGAAACTGCAAGTGATTCAACTCCATTTTAGACTGGGAAACAAACGCTAGCTCGCCTTACAAGAAACACACTCTGCTTTTGAGAAAAGAGCACTCTTCTACTCTAGTGTGTTTCCTACGGTGTCCGAACAGTGAGCTTGCTCAGAACAAAAGAACTGTGCTTCCTACACCCACCGGCCATATCTAGTTCAACTCTGCTTAGGAAACTGACAAGAACAGTAGCTCTTCTTCAGTCCAATTCACAGTTCTTGCTGGGAACAGAAGCGAGTGCTATTTGCACTGTGTATGGCAATGGGAGCGCAATAGTGACCTTCCTTACCAGAAAACAACTATTGCTTGTAGGACCAAAAACTGCATGTGATTCAACTCCATTTAGGACTGGGACACAAACGCTAGCTCGCCTTACAAGAAACACACTCTGCTTTTGAGAAAAGAGCACTCTTCTACTCTACTGTGTTTCCTATGGGGTCCGAACAGTGAGCTTGCTCAGAACAAAAGAACTGTGCTTCCTACATACACGGGCCATATCTAGTTCAATTCTGCTTAAGAAACTGACAAGAACAGTAGATCCTCTTCAGTCCAATACACTGTACATGCTGGGAACAGAAGTCAGTGCTATTTGCCCTGTGTATGACAATGAGAGCGCAATAGTGTCTCTTCGTACCAGAAAACAACTCTTGCTCGTAGGACCAGAAACTGCATGTGATTCAACTCCATTAAGGACTGGGAAAAAAACACTAGCTGGCCTTACAAGAAACACACTCTGATTTTGAGAAATAAGCATTCTTCTACTCTACTGTGTTTCCTATAGGGCCAGAACAGTGAGCTTGCTCAGAACAAAAGAACTGTGCTTCTTACACACACGGGCCATATCTAATTCAACTCTGCTTAGGAAACTGACAAGAACAGTAGCTCCTCTTCAGTCCAATTCACTGTTCTTTCTGGAAACAGACGAGAGTGCTATTTGCACTGTGTATGGCAATGGGAGCACAATATTGACTCTTCTTACCAGAAAACAACACTTGCTCATAGGACACGAAATCTCATGTGATTCAACTTTATTTAGGACAGGGAAACAAACGCTAGCTTGCCTTACAAGAAACACACTCTGCTTTTGAGAAAAGAGCACTCTTCTACTCTACTGTGTTTCCTATGGTGTCTGAACAGTGAGCTTGCACATAACAAAAGATCTGTGCTTCCTACACACGGGCTATATCTAGTTCAACTCTGCTTAGGAAACTGACAGGAACAGTAGTTCCTCTTCAGTCCAATACACTGTACTTGCTAAGAACAGACACCAGTGCTATTTGTCTGGTGTATGAAAATGGGAGCGCAATAGTGACTCTTCTTACTAGAAAACAACTCTTGCTCGTAGGACCAGAAACTGCATGTGATTCAACTCCATTTAGGACTGGGAAGCAAACGCTAGCTTGCCTTACAAGAAACACACTCTGCTTTTGAGAAAAGAACACTCTTCTACTCTACTGTGTTTCCTATAAGGCCAGAACAGTGAGCTTGCTCAGAACAAAAGAACTGTGCTTCCTACACACAGGGGCCATGTCTAGTTCAACTCTGCTTAGGAAACTGACAAGAACAGTATCTCCTCTTCAGTCCAATTCACTGTTCTTGCTGGGAACAGACGCGAGTGCTATTTGCACAGTGTATGGCAATGGAAGCACAATAGTGACTCTTCTTACCAGAAAACAACTCTTGCTCGTAGGACCAGAAACTGCTTGGGATTCAGCTCCGTGTAGGACTGAGAAACAAACACTAGCTCACCTTACAAGAAACACACTCTGATTTTGAGAAAAGAGCACTCTTCTGCTCTACTGTGTTTCCTATAGGGCAAGAACAGTGAGCTTGCTCAGAACAAAAGAACCGTGCTTCCTACACACACGGGCCTTATCTAGTTCAACTCTGCTTAGGAAACTGACAAGAACAGTAGCTCCTCTTCAGTCCAATTCACTGTACTTGCTGGGAACAGACGCGAGTGCTATTTGCACTGTGTATGGCAATGGGAGCGCAATAGTGACTCTTCTACCAGAAAACAACTCTTTCTCGAAAGACCAGAAACTGCATGTGATTCAACTCTATTTAGGACTGGGAAACAAATAGTAGTTCTCCTTACAAGAAACACACTCTGCTTTTGAGAAATGAGCATTCTTCTACTCTACTGTGTTTCCTATAGGGCCAGAAAAGTGAGCTTGCTCAGAAAAAAATACTGTGCTTCCTACACACACGGGCCATATCTAGTTCAACTCTGCTTAGGAAACTGACAAGAAGAGTAGCTCCTCTTCAGTCCAATACACTGTACTTGCTAGGAACAGACACCAGTGCTATTTGTCCAGTGTATGTAAATGGCAGCGCAATAGTGACTCTTCTTACCCAAAAACAACTCTTGCTCATAGGAACATAAACTGCATAAGATTCAACTCCATGTAGGACTGGGAAACAAACACTAGCTCGCCTTACAAGAAACACCCTCTGCTTTTGAAAAAAGAGCACTCTTCTACTCCACTGTGTTTCCTATGTGGTCCGAACAGTGAGCTTGCTCAGAGCAAAAGAGTTGTGCTTCCTACATACACGGGCCATATCTAGTTCAACTCTGCTTAGGAAACTGACAAGAAAAGTAGCTCCTCTTCAGTCCAATATACTGTACTTGCTGGGAACAGATGCGAGTGCTATTTGCAATGTGTAAGGTATTGGGAGCGCAATAGTGACTCTTCTTACTAGAAAACATCTCTTGATCATAGGACTAGAAACTGCATGTGATTCAACTCCATTTAGGACTGGGAAACAAACGCTAGCTTGCCTTACAAGAAACACACTCTGCTTTTCAGAAAAGAGTACTCTTCTACTCTAGTGTGTTTCCTATGGTGTCTGAACACTGAACTTGCTCAGAACAAAAGAAATGTGCTTCCTACACCCACGGGCCATATCTAGTTCAACTCTGCTTGGGATACTGACAAGAACAGTAGCTCCTCTTCAGTGCAATACACTGTACTTGCTGGGAACAGACGCTAGAGCTATTTGCACTGTGTTTGGCAATGGGAGCTCAATATAGACTCTTCTTACCAGAAAACAACTCTTCCTCGAAGCACCAGAAACTGCATGTGTTTCAACTCCATTTAGGACTGGGATACAAACACTAGCTTGCCTTACAAGAAACACACTCTGCTTTTGAGAAATGAGCATTCTTCTACTCTACTGTGTTTCCTATGGGGCCAGAACAGTGAGCTTGCTCAGAACAAAAGAACTGTGCTTCCTGCAAACACGGGACATATCTAGTTCAACTTTGCTTATGAAACTGACAAGAACAGTAGCTCCTCTTCATTCCAATACACTGTACTTTCTGGGAACAGACACGAGTGCTATTTGCACTGTGTATGGCAATGGGAGCGCAATAGTGACTCTTCTTACCAGAAAACAACTCTTGCTCGTAGGACCAGAAAAGCATGGGATTCAACTCTATTTAGGACTTGGAAACAATCGCTAGCTCGCCTTACAAGAAACACACTCTGCTTCTGACAAAAGAGAACTCTTCTACTCTAGTGTGTTTCCTATAGGGCCAAAACAGTGAGTTTGCTCAGAACAAAAGAACTGTGCTTCCTACACTCACGGGCCATATCTACCTCAACTCTGCTTAGGAACCTGACAAGAACAGTAGCTTCTCCTCAGTCCAATAAACTGTACTTGCTGAGAACAGACGCTAGTGCTCTTTGCACTATGTATGGCAATGGGAGCGCAATAGTGACTCTTCTTACCAGAAAACAACTCTTATTCCTAGGACCAGAAACTGCATGTGAGTCAACTCCATTTAGGACAGGGAAACAAACACTAGCTTGCCTTACAAGAAACACACTCTTCTTTTGAGAAAGAGCATTCTTCTACTCTACTGTGTTTCCTATAGGGCCAGATCAGTGAGCTTGCTCCGAACAAAAGAACTGTGCTTCCTACGTACACGGCCATATCTAGTTCAACTCTGGTTAGGAAACTGACAAGGACAGTAGCTCCTCTTCAGTCAAATTCACTGTTCTTGCTGGGAACAGACGCGAGTGCTATTTGCACTGTGTATGGCAATGGGAGCGCAGTAGTGACTTTCCTTACCAGAAAACAACTCTTGCTCATAGTACCAAAAACTGCATGGGATTCAAATCTATTTAGGACTGAGAAACAAACTCTAGCTCGCCTTAAAAGAAACACACTATGCTTTTGAGACAAGAGCACTCTTCTACTCTACTGTGCTTCCTATAGGGCCAGAACAGTGAGCTTGCTCAGAACAAAAGAACTGTGCTTCCTACACACACGGGTCATATCTAGTTCCACTCTGCTTAGGAAACTGACTAGAAGAGTAGCTCCTCTTCAGTCCAATACACTGTACTTGCTGGGAACAGACGCGAGTGCTATTTGCACTGTTTATGGCAATGGGAGCACAGTAGTGACTCTTCTACCAGAAAACAACTCTTCCTCGAAGGACCAGAAACTGCATGTGATTCAACTCCATTTAGGACTGGGAAACAAACAGTAGTTCGCCTTACAAGAAACACACTCTGCTTTTGAGAAATGAGCATTCTTCTACTCTACTGTGTTTCTTATAGGGCCAGAAAAGTGAGCTTGCTCAGAAAAATGAACTGTGCTTCCTACACACACGGGCCATATCTAGTTCAACTCTGCTTAGGAAACTGACACGGAACAGTAGTTCCTCTTCAGTCCAATACACTGTACTTGCTAAGAACAGACACCAGTGCTATTTGTCTGGTGTATGAAAATGGGAGCGCAATAGTGACTCTTCTTACTAGAAAACAACTCTTGCTCGTAGGACCAGAAACTGCATGTGATTCAACTCCATTTAGGACTGGGAAGCAAACGCTAGCTTGCCTTACAAGAAACACACTCTGCTTTTGAGAAAAGAACACTCTTCTACTCTACTGTGTTTCCTATAAGGCCAGAACAGTTAGCTTGCTCAGAACAAAAGAACTGTGCTTCCTACACACAGGGGCCATGTCTAGTTCAACTCTGCTTAGGAAACTGACAAGAACAGTATCTCCTCTTCAGTCCAATTCACTGTTCTTGCTGGGAACAGACACGAGTGCTATTTGCACAGTGTATGGCAATGGAAGCACAATAGTGACTCTTCTTACCAGAAAACAACTCTTGCTCGTAGGAACAGAAACTGCTTGGGATTCAGCTCCGTGTAGGACTGAGAAACAAACACTAGCTCACCTTACAAGAAACACACTCTGATTTTGAGAAAAGAGCACTCTTCTGCTCTACTGTGTTTCCTATAGGGCAAGAACAGTGAGCTTGCTCAGAACAAAAGAACCGTGCTTCCTACACACACGGGCCATATCTAGTTCAACTCTGCTTAGGAAACTGACAAGAACAGTAGCTCTTCTTCAGTCCAATTCACTGTACTTGCTGGGAACAGACGCGAGTGCTATTTGCACTGTGTATGGCAATGGGAGCGCAATAGTGACTCTTCTACCAGAAAACAACTCTTTCTCGAAAGACCAGAAACTGCATGTGATTCAACTCTATTTAGGACTGGGAAACAAATAGTAGTTCTCCTTACAAGAAACACACTCTGCTTTTGAGAAATGAGCATTCTTCTACTCTACTGTGTTTCCTATAGGGCCAGGAAAGTGAGCTTGCTCAGAACAAAATACTGTGCTTCCTACACACACGGGCCATATCTAGTTCAACTCTGCTTAGGAAACTGACAAGAAGAGTAGCTCCTCTTCAGTCCAATACACTGTACTTGCTAGGAACAGACACCAGTGCTATTTGTCCAGTGTATGTAAATGGCAGCGCAATAGTGACTCTTCTTACCCAAAAACAACTCTTGCTCATAGGAACATAAACTGCATAAGATTCAACTCCATGTAGGACTGGGAAACAAACACTAGCTCGCCTTACAAGAAACACACTCTGCTTTTGAAAAAAGAGCACTCTTCTACTCCACTGTGTTTCCTATGTGGTCCGAACAGTGAGCTTGCTCAGAGCAAAAGAGCTGTGCTTCCTACATACACGGGCCATATCTAGTTCAACTCTGCTTAGGAAACTGACAAGAAAAGTAGCTCCTCTTCAGTCCAATATACTGTACTTGCTGGGAACAGATGCGAGTGCTATTTGCACTGTGTAAGGTATTGGGAGCGCAATAGTGATTCTTCTTACTAGAAAACATCTCTTGATCATAGGACTAGAAACTGCATGTGATTCAACTCCATTTAGGACTGGGAAACAAACGCTAGCTTGCCTTACAAGAAACACACTCTGCTTTTCAGAAAAGAGTACTCTTCTACTCTAGTGTGTTTCCTATGGTGTCTGAACACTGAACTTGCTCAGAACAAAAGAAATGTGCTTCCTACACCCACGGGCCATATCTAGTTCAACTCTGCTTGGGATACTGACAAGAACAGTAGCTCCTCTTCAGTGCAATACACTGTACTTGCTGGGAACAGACGCTAGAGCTATTTGCACTGTGTATGGCAATGGGAGCTCAATATAGACTCTTCTTACCAGAAAACAACTCTTCCTCGAAGCACCAGAAACTGCATGTGTTTCAACTCCATTTAGGACTGGGACACAAACACTAGCTTGCCTTACAAGAAACACACTCTGCTTTTGAGAAATGAGCATTCTTCTACTCTACTGTGTTTCCTATGGGGCCAGAACAGTGAGCTTGCTCAGAACAAAAGAACTGTGCTTCCTGCAAACACGGGACATATCTAGTTCAACTTTGCTTATGAAACTGACAAGAACAGTAGCTCCTCTTCATTCCAATACACTGTACTTTCTGGGAACAGACACGAGTGCTATTTGCACTGTGTATGGCAATGGGAGCGCAATAGTGACTCTTCTTACCAGAAAACAACTCTTGCTCGTAGGACCAGAAAAGCATGGGATTCAACTCTATTTAGGACTTGGAAACAATCGCTAGCTCGCCTTACAAGAAACACACTCTGCTTCTGACAAAAGAGAACTCTTCTACTCTAGTGTGTTTCCTATAGGGCCAAAACAGTGAGATTGCTCAGAACAAAAGAACTGTGCTTCCTACACTCACGGGCCATATCTACCTCAACTCTGCTTAGGAACCTGACAAGAACAGTAGCTTCTCCTCAGTCCAATAAACTGTACTTGCTGAGAACAGACGCTAGTGCTCTTTGCACTATGTATGGCAATGGGAGCGCAATAGTGACTCTTCTTACCAGAAAACAACTCTTATTCCTAGGACCAGAAACTGCATGTGAGTCAACTCCATTTAGGACAGGGAAACAAACACTAGCTTGCCTTACAAGAAACACACTCTTCTTTTGAGAAAGAGCATTCTTCTACTCTACTGTGTTTCCTATAGGGCCAGATCAGTGAGCTTGCTCCGAACAAAAGAACTGTGCTTCCTACACACGGACCAAATTGAGTTCAACTCTGCTTAGGAAACTGACAAGAACAGTAGCTCCTCTTCAGTCCGATACACTGTACTTGCTGGGAACAGAAGCGAGTGCTATTTGCACTGTGTTTGGCAATGGGAGCGCAATAGTGACTTTCCTTACCAGAAAACAACTCTTGCTCGTAAGACCAGAAACTTCATGTGATTCAACTCCATTTAGGACTGGGAAACAAATGCTAGCTCGCCTTACATGAAACACACTCTGCTTTTGAGAAAAGAGCACTCTTCTACTCTACTGTGTTTCCTATGGGGTCCGAACAGTGGGCTTGCTCAGAACAAAAGAACTGTGCTTCCTACACACACGGCCATATCTAGTTCAATTCTGCTTAGGAACTTGACAAAAAGAGTAGATCCTCTTCAGTCCAATACACTGTACTTGCTGGGAACAGACACCAGTGCTATTTGTCCTGTGTGGCAATGGCAGCACAATAGTGACTCTTTTTACCAGAAAACAACTCTTGCTCGTAGGACCAGAAACTGCATGTGATTCCACTCCATTTAGGACTGGGAAACAAACTCTAGCTCGCTTTACAAGAAACACACTCTGCTTTTGAGAAAAGAACACTCTTCTACTCTACTCTGTTTCCTATAGGGCCAGAACAGTGAGCTTGCTCAGAACAAAAGAACTGTGCTTCCTACACATGGGCCATAACTAGTTCAACTCTGCTTAGGAAACTGACAAGAACAGTAGCTGCTCTTCAGTCCGATACACTGTACTTGCTGGGAACAGACGCGAGGGCTATTTGCACTGTGTATGGCAATTGGAGCACAATAGTGACTTGACTTACCAGAAAACAACTCTTGCTCGTAGGACAAAAAACTGCATGTGACTCAACTCCATTTAGGACTGGGAAAGAAATGCTAGCACGACTTCCAAGAAACACACTCTGCTTTTGAGAAAAGAGCACTCTTCTACTCTACTGTGTTTCTTATGTGTTCCGAACAGTGAGCTTGCTCAGAACAAAAAAACTGTGCTTCCTACACACACGGGCATATGTAGTTCAAGTCTGCTTAGGAACCTGACAAGAACAGTAGATCCTCTTCAGTCCAATACACTGTACTTGCTGGGAACAGACGCCAGTGCTATTTGTCCTGTGTATGGCAATGGCAGTGCAATAGTGTCTCTTCTTACCAGAAAACAACTCTTGCTCGTAGGACCAGAAACTGCATGTCATTCCACTCCATTTAGGACTGGGAAACAAACGCTAGCTCGCCTTAAAAGAAACACACTCTGATTTTGAGAAAAGAGCACTCTTCTACTCTACTGTGTTTCCTATAGGGCCAGAACAGTGAGCTTGCTCAGAACAAAAGAACTGTGCTTCCTACACACACGGCCATATCTAGTTCAATTCTGCTTCAGAACCTGACAAGAACAGTAGATCCTCTTAAGTCCAATACACTGTAATTGCTGGGAACAGACGCCAGTGCTGTTTGTCCTGTGTATGGCAATGGCAGCGCAATAGTGACTCTTCTTACCAGAAAACATCTCTTGCTCGTATGAACAGAAACTGCATTTGATTCAACTCCATTTAGGACTGGGAAACAAAAGCTAGCTCGCCTTACAAGAAACACACTCTGCTTTTGAGAAAAGAGCACTCTTCTACTCTACTGTGTTTCCTATAGGGCCAGAACAGTGAGCTTGCTCAGAACAAAAGAACTGTGCTTCCTACACACGGGCCATAACTAGTTCAACTCTGCTTAGGAAACTGACAAGAACAGTAGCTGCTCTTCAGTCCGATACACTGTACTTGCTGGGAACAGACGCGAGGGCTATTTGCACTGTGTATGGCAATTGGAGCACAATAGTGACTTGACTTACCAGAAAACAACTCTTGCTCGTAGGACAAAAAACTGCATGTGACTCAACTCCATTTAGGACTGGGAAAGAAATGCTAGCACGACTTCCAAGAAACACACTCTGCTTTTGAGAAAAGAGCACTCTTCTACTCTACTGTGTTTCTTATGGGGTCCAAACAGTGAGCTTGCTCAGAACAAAAGAACTGTGCTTCCTACACACACGGACCATATCTAGTTCAATTCTGCTTAGTAAACTGACAAGAACAGTAGCTCCTATTCAGTCCAATACACTGTACTTGCTGGGAAAAGACGCGAGTGCTATTTGCCTTGTAAAGGGCAATGGGAGCGCAATAGTGACTTTCCTTACCAGAAAACAACTCTGGTTCATAGGACCAGAAACTGCATGTGATTCAACTCCATTTAGGACTAGGAAACAAACGCTAGCTCGCCTTACCAAAACACACTCTGCTTTTGAGAAAAGAGGACTCTTCTACTCTACTGTGTTTCCTATGTGTTCCGAAAAGTGATCTTGCTCAGAACAAAAGAACTGTGCTTCCTACACACGGGCCATAACTAGTTCAACTCTGCTTAGGAAACTGACAAGAACAGTAGCTGCTCTTCAGTCCGATACACTGTACTTGCTGGGAACAGACGCGAGGGCTATTTGCACTGTGTATGGCAATTGGAGCACAATAGTGACTTGACTTACCAGAAAACAACTCTTGCTCGTAGGACAAAAAACTGCATGTGACTCAACTCCATTTAGGACTTGGAAAGAAATGCTAGCACGACTTCCAAAAAACACACTCTGCTTTTGAGAAAAGAGCACTCTTCTACTCTACTGTGTTTCTTATGTGTTCCGAAGAGTGAGCTTGCTCAGAACAAAAAAACTGTGCTTCCTACACACACGGGCATATCTAGTTCAATTCTGCTTAGGAACCTGACAAAAAGAGTAGATCCTCTTCAGTCCAATACACTGTACTTGCTGGGAACAGACGCCAGTGCTATTTGTCCTGTGTATGGCAATGGCAGTGCAATAGTGTCTCTTCTTAGCAGAAAACAACTCTTGCTCGTAGGACCAGAAACTGCATGTCATTCCACTCCATTTAGGACTGGGAAACAAACTCTAGCTCGCCTTAAAAGAAACACACTCTGATTTTGAGAAAATATCACTCTTCTACTCTACTGTATTTCCTATAGGGCCAGAACAGTGAGCTTGCTCAGAACAAAAGAACTGTGCTTCCTACACAAACGGCCATATCTAGTTCAATTCTGCTTCGGAACCTGACAAGAACAGTAGATCCTCTTCAGTCCAATACACTGTAATTGCTGGGAACAGACGCCAGTGCTGTTTGTCCTGTGTATGGCAATGGCAGCGCAATAGTGACTCTTCTTACCAGAAAACATCTCTTGCTCGTATGACCAGAAACTGCATTTGATTCAACTCCATTTAGGACTGGGAAACAAAAGCTAGCTCGCCTTACAAGAAACACACTCTGCTTTAGAGAAAAGAGCACTCTTCTACTCTACTGTGTTTCCTATAGGGCCAGAACAGTGAGCTTGCTCAGAACAAAAGAACTGTGCTTCCTACACACGGGCCATATCGAGTTCAACTCTGCTTAGGAAACTGACAAGAACAGTAGCTCCTCTTCAGTCCGATACACTGTACTTGCTGGGAACAGAAGCGAGTGCTATTTGCACTGTGTTTGGCAATGGGAGCGCAATAGTGACTTTCCTTACCAGAAAACAACTCTTGCTCGTAAGACCAGAAACTTCATGTGATTCAACTCCATTTAGGACTGGGAAACAAATGCCTGCTCGCCTTACATGAAACACACTCTGCTTTTGAGAAAAGAGCACTCTTATACTCTACTGTGTTTCCTATGGGGTCCGAACAGTGAGCTTGCTCAGAACAAAAGAACTGTGCTTCCTACACACACGGGCCATATCTAGTTCAACTCTGCTTAGGAAACTGACAAGAACAGTAGCTCCTCTTCCGTCCAATACACTGTACTTGCGGGGAACAGATGCGAGTGCTATTTGCACTGTGTATGGCAATTGGAGCACAATAGTGACTTGTCTTACCAGAAAACAACTCTTGCTCGTAGGACAAAAAACTGCATGTGACTCAACTCCATTTAGGACTGGGAAACAAACGCTAGCTCGCCTTACAAGAAACACACTCTGCTTTTGATAAAATAGCACTCTTCTACTCTACTGTGTTTCCTATGGGGTCCGAACAGTGGGCTTGCTCAGAACAAAAGAACTGTGCTTCCTACACACACGGCCATATCTAGTTCAATTCTGCTTAGGAACCTGACAAAAAGAGTAGATCCTCTTCAGTCCAATACACTGTACTTGCTGGGAACAGACGCCAGTGCTATTTGTCCTGTGTATGGCAATGGCAGCACAATAGTGACTCTTCTTACCAGAAAACAACTCTTGCTCGTAGGACCAGAAACTGCATGTGATTCAACTCCATTTAGGACTGGGAAACAAACTCTAGCTCGCTTTACAAGAAACACACTCTGCTTTTGAGAAAAGAGCACTCTTCTACTCTACTGTGTTTCCTATAGGGCCAGAACAGTGAGCTTGCTCAGAACAAAAGAACTGTGCTTCCTACACACGGGCCATAACTAGTTCAACTCTGCTTAGGAAACTGACAAGAACAGTAGCTGCTCTTCAGTCCGATACACTGTACTTGCTGGGAACAGACGCGAGGGCTATTTGCACTGTGTATGGCAATTGGAGCACAATAGTGACTTGACTTACCAGAAAACAACTCTTGCTCGTAGGACAAAAAACTGCATGTGACTCAACTCCATTTAGGACTGGGAAAGAAATGCTAGCACGACTTCCAAGAAACACACTCTGCTTTTGAGAAAAGAGCACTCTTCTACTCTACTGTGTTTCTTATGTGTTCCGAAGAGTGAGCTTGCTCAGAACAAAAAAACTGTGCTTCCTACACACACGGGCATATCTAGTTCAATTCTGCTTAGGAACCTGACAAAAAGAGTAGATCCTCTTCAGTCCAATACACTGTACTTGCTGGGAACAGACGCCAGTGCTATTTGTCCTGTGTATGGCAATGGCAGTGCAATAGTGTCTCTTCTTAGCAGAAAACAACTCTTGCTCGTAGGACCAGAAACTGCATGTCATTCCACTCCATTTAGGACTGGGAAACAAACGCTAGCTCGCCTTAAAGGAAACACACTCTGATTTTGAGAAAAGATCACTCTTCTACTCTACTGTATTTCCTATAGGGCCAGAACAGTGAGCTTGCTCAGAACAAAAGAACTGTGCTTCCTACACACACGGCCATATCTAGTTCAATTCAGCTTCGGAACCTGACAAGAACAGTAGATACTCTTCAGTCCAATACACTGTAATTGCTGGGAACAGACGCCAGTGCTGTTTGTCCTGTGTTTGGCAATGGCAGCGCAATAGTGACTCTTCTTACCAGAAAACATCTCTTGCTCGTATGACCAGAAACTGCATTTGATTCAACTCCATTTAGGACTGGGAAACAAAAGCTAGCTCGCCTTACAAGAAACACACTCTGCTTTAGAGAAAAGAGCACTCTTCTACTCTACTGTGTTTCCTATAGGGCCAGAACAGTGAGCTTGCTCAGAACAAAAGAACTGTGCTTCCTACACACGGGCCATATCGAGTTCAACTCTGCTTAGGAAACTGACAAGAACAGTAGCTCCTCTTCAGTCCGATACACTGTACTTGCTGGGAACAGAAGCGAGTGCTATTTGCACTGTGTTTGGCAATGGGAGCGCAATAGTGACTTTCCTTACCAGAAAACAACTCTTGCTCGTAAGACCAGAAACTTCATGTGATTCAACTCCATTTAGGACTGGGAAACAAATGCTAGCTCGCCTTACATGAAACACACTCTGCTTTTGAGAAAAGAGCACTCTTCTACTCTACTGTGTTTCCTATGGGGTCCGAACAGTGAGCTTGCTCAGAACAAAAGAACTGTGCTTCCTACACACAAGGGCCATATCTAGTTCAACTCTGCTTAGGAAACTGACAAGAACAGTAGCTCCTCTTCCGTCCAATACACTGTACTTGCGGGGAACAGATGCGAGTGCTATTTGCACTGTGTATGGCAATTGGAGCACAATAGTGACTTGTCTTACCAGAAAACAACTCTTGCTCGTAGGACAAAAAACTGCATGTGACTCAACTCCATTTAGGACTGGGAAACAAACGCTAGCTCGCCTTACAAGAAACACACTCTGCTTTTGATAAAATAGCACTCTTCTACTCTACTGTGTTTCCTATGGGGTCCGAACAGTGGGCTTGCTCAGAACAAAAGAACTGTGCTTCCTACACACACGGCCATATCTAGTTCAATTCTGCTTAGGAACCTGACAAAAAGAGTAGATCCTCTTCAGTCCAATACACTGTACTTGCTGGGAACAGACGCCAGTGCTATTTGTCCTGTGTATGGCAATGGAAGCACAATAGTGACTCTTCTTACCAGAAAACAACTCTTGCTCGTAGGACCAGAAACTGCATGTGATTCAACTCCATTTAGGACTGGGAAACAAACTCTAGCTCGCTTTACAAGAAACACACTCTGCTTTTGAGAAAAGAGCACTCTTCTTCTCTACTGTGTTTCCTATAGGGCCAGAACAGTGAGCTTGCTCAGAACAAAAGAACTGTGCTTCCTACACACGGGCCATAACTAGTTCAACTCTGCTTAGGAAACTGACAAGAACAGTAGCTGCTCTTCAGTCCGATACACTGTACTTGCTGGGAACAGACGCGAGGGCTATTTGCACTGTGTATGGCAATTGGAGCACAATAGTGACTTGACTTACCAGAAAACAACTCTTGCTCGTAGGACAAAAAACTGCATGTGACTCAACTCCATTTAGGACTGGGAAAGAAATGCTAGCACGACTTCCAAGAAACACACTCTGCTTTTGAGAAAAGAGCACTCTTCTACTCTACTGTGTTTCTTATGTGTTCCGAAGAGTGAGCTTGCTCAGAACAAAAAAACTGTGCTTCCTACACACACGGGCATATCTAGTTCAATTCTGCTTAGGAACCTGACAAAAAGAGTAGATCCTCTTCAGTCCAATACACTGTACTTGCTGGGAACAGACGCCAGTGCTATTTGTCCTGTGTATGGCAATGGCAGTGCAATAGTGTCTCTTCTTAGCAGAAAACAACTCTTGCTCGTAGGACCAGAAACTGCATGTCATTCCACTCCATTTAGGACTGGGAAACAAACGCTAGCTCGCCTTAAAAGAAACACACTCTGATTTTGAGAAAAGATCACTCTTCTACTCTACTGTATTTCCTATAGGGCCAGAACAGTGAGCTTGCTCAGAACAAAAGAACTGTGCTTCCTACACACACGGCCATATCTAGTTCAATTCTGCTTCGGAACCTGACAAGAACTGTAGATCCTCTTCAGTCCAATACACTGTAATTGCTGGGAACAGACGCCAGTGCTGTTTGTCCTGTGTATGGCAATGGCAGCGCAATAGTGACTCTTCTTAAAAGAAAACATCTCTTGCTCGTATGACCAGAAACTGCATTTGATTCAACTCCATTTAGGACTGGGAAACAAAAGCTAGCTCGCCTTACAAGAAACACACTCTGCTTTAGAGAAAAGAGCACTCTTCTACTCTACTGTGTTTCCTATAGGGCCAGAACAGTGAGCTTGCTCAGAACAAAAGAACTGTGCTTCCTACACACGGGCCATATCGAGTTCAACTCTGCTTAGGAAACTGACAAGAACAGTAGCTCCTCTTCAGTCCGATACACTGTACTTGCTGGGAACAGAAGCGAGTGCTATTTGCACTGTGTTTGGCAATGGGAGCGCAATAGTGACTTTTCTTACCAGAAAACAACTCTTGCTCGTAGGTCAAAAAACAGCATGTGACTCAACTCCATTTAGGACTGGGAAACAAACGCTAGCTCGCCTTACAAGAAACACACTCTGCTTTTGATAAAATAGCACTCTTCTACTCTACTGTGTTTCCTATGGGGTCCGAACAGTGGGCTTGCTCAGAACAAAAGAACTGTGCTTCCTACACACACGGCCATATCTAGTTCAATTCTGCTTAGGAACCTGACAAAAAGAGTAGATCCTCTTCAGTCCAATACACTGTACTTGCTGGGAACAGACGCCAGTGCTATTTGTCCTGTGTATGGCAATGGCAGCACAATAGTGACTCTTCTTACCAGAAAACAACTCTTGCTCGTAGGACCAGAAACTGCATGTGATTCCACTCCATTTAGGACTGGGAAACAAACTCTAGCTCGCTTTACAAGAAACACACTCTGCTTTTGAGAAAAGAGCACTCTTCTACTCTACTGTGTTTCCTATAGGGCCAGAACAGTGAGCTTGCTCAGAACAAAAGAACTGTGCTTCCTACACACGGGCCATAACTAGTTCAACTCTGCTTAGGAAACTGACAAGAACAGTAGCTGCTCTTCAGTCCGATACACTGTACTTGCTGGGAACAGACGCGAGGGCTATTTGCACTGTGTATGGCAATTGGAGCACAATAGTGACTTGACTTACCAGAAAACAACTCTTGCTCGTAGGACAAAAAACTGCATGTGACTCAACTCCATTTAGGACTGGGAAAGAAATGCTAGCACGACTTCCAAGAAACACACTCTGCTTTTGAGAAAAGAGCACTCTTCTACTCTACTGTGTTTCCTATGGGGTCCAAACAGTGAGCTTGTTCAGAACAAAAGAACTGTGCTTCCTACACGCACGGACCATATCTAGTTCAATTCTGCTTAGTAAACTGACAAGAACAGTAGCTCCTATTCAGTCCAATACACTGTACTTGCTGGGAAAAGACGCGAGTGCTATTTGCCTTGTAAAGGGCAATGGGAGCGCAATAGTGACTTTCCTTACCAGAAAACAACTCTGGTTCATAGGACCAGAAACTGCATGTGATTCAACTCCATTTAGGACTAGGAAACAAACGCTAGCTCGCCTTACAAAAACACACTCTGCTTTTGAGAAAAGAGGACTCTTCTACTCTACTGTGTTTCCTATGTGTTCCGAAAAGTGAGCTTGCTCAGAACAAAAGAACTGTGCTTCCTACACACGGGCCAAAACTAGTTCAACTCTGCTTAGGAAACTGACAAGAACAGTAGCTGCTCTTCAGTCCGATACACTGTACTTGCTGGGAACAGACGCGAGGGCTATTTGCACTGTGTATGGCAATTGGAGCACAATAGTGACTTGACTTACCAGAAAACAACTCTTGCTCGTAGGACAAAAAACTGCATGTGACTCAACTCCATTTAGGACTGGGAAAGAAATGCTAGCACGACTTCCAAAAAACACACTCTGCTTTTGAGAAAAGAGCACTCTTCTACTCTACTGTGTTTCTTATGTGTTCCGAAGAGTGAGCTTGCTCAGAACAAAAAAACTGTGCTTCCTACACACACGGGCATATCTAGTTCAATTCTGCTTAGGAACCTGACAAAAAGAGTAGATCCTCTTCAGTCCAATACACTGTACTTGCTGGGAACAGACGCCAGTGCTATTTGTCCTGTGTATGGCAATGGCAGTGCAATAGTGTCTCTTCTTAGCAGAAAACAACTCTTGCTCGTAGGACCAGAAACTGCATGTCATTCCACTTCATTTAGGACTGGGAAACAAACGCTAGCTCGCCTTAAAAGAAACACACTCTGATTTTGAGAAAAGATCACTCTTCTACTCTACTGTATTTCCTATAGGGCCAGAACAGTGAGCTTGCTCAGAACAAAAGAACTGTGCTTCCTACACACACGGCCATATCTAGTTCAATTCTGCTTCGGAACCTGACAAGAACAGTAGATCCTCTTCAGTCCAATACACTGTAATTGCTGGGAACAGACGCCAGTGCTGTTTGTCCTGTGTATGGCAATGGCAGCGCAATAGTGACTCTTGTTACCAGAAAACATCTCTTGCTCGTATGACCAGAAACTGCATTTGATTCAACTCCATTTAGGACTGGGAAACAAATGCTAGCTCGCCTTACATGAAACACACTCTGCTTTTGAGAAAAGAGCACTCTTCTACTCTACTGTGTTTCCTATGGGGTCCGAACAGTGAGCTTGCTCAGAACAAAAGAACTGTGCTTCCTACACACTCGGGCCATATCTAGTTCAACTCTGCTTAGGAAACTGACAAGAACAGTAGCTCCTCTTCAGTCCAATACACTGTACTTGCGGGGAACAGATGCGAGTGCTATTTGCACTGTGTATGGCAATTGGAGCACAATAGTGACTTGTCTTACCAGAAAACAACTCTTGCTCGTAGGACAAAAAACAGCATGTGACTCAACTCCATTTAGGACTGGGAAACAAACGCTAGCTCGCCTTACAAGAAACACACTCTGCTTTTGATAAAATAGCACTCTTCTACTCTACTGTGTTTCCTATGGGGTCCGAACAGTGGGCTTGCTCAGAACAAAAGAACTGTGCTTCCTACACACACGGCCATATCTAGTTCAATTCTGCTTAGGAACCTGACAAAAAGAGTAGATCCTCTTCAGTCCAATACACTGTACTTGCTGGGAACAGACGCCAGTGCTATTTGTCCTGTGTATGGCAATGGCAGCACAATAGTGACTCTTCTTACCAGAAAACAACTCTTGCTCGTAGGACCAGAAACTGCATGTGATTCCACTCCATTTAGGACTGGGAAACAAACTCTAGCTCGCTTTACAAGAAACACACTCTGCTTTTGAGAAAAGAGCACTCTTCTACTCTACTGTGTTTCCTATAGGGCCAGAACAGTGAGCTTGCTCAGAACAAAAGAACTGTGCTTCCTACACACGGGCCATAACTAGTTCAACTCTGCTTAGGAAACTGACAAGAACAGTAGCTGCTCTTCAGTCCGATACACTGTACTTGCTGGGAACAGACGCGAGGGCTATTTGCACTGTGTATGGCAATTGCAGCACAATAGTGACTTGACTTACCAGAAAACAACTCTTGCTCGTAGGACAAAAAACTGCATGTGACTCAACTCCATTTAGGACTGGGAAAGAAATGCTAGCACGACTTCCAAGAAACACACTCTGCTTTTGAGAAAAGAGCACTCTTGTACTCTACTGTGTTTCCTATGCGGTCCAAACAGTGAGCTTGCTCAGAACAAAAGAACTGTGCTTCCTACACGCACGGACCGTATCTAGTTCAATTCTGCTTAGTAAACTGACAAGAACAGTAGCTCCTATTCAGTCCAATACACTGTACTTGCTGGGAAAAGACGCGAGTGCTATTTGCCTTGTAAAGGGCAATGGGAGCGCAATAGTGACTTTCCTTACCAGAAAACAACTCTGGTTCATAGGACCAGAAACTGCATGTGATTCAACTCCATTTAGGACTAGGAAACAAACGCTAGCTCGCCTTACAAAAACACACTCTGCTTTTGAGAAAAGAGGACTCTTCTACTCTACTGTGTTTCCTATGTGTTCCGAAAAGTGAGCTTGCTCAGAACAAAAGAACTGTGCTTTCTACACACGGGCCAAAACTAGTTCAACTCTGCTTAGGAAACTGACAAGAACAGTAGCTGCTCTTCAGTCCGATACACTGTACTTGCTGGGAACAGACGCGAGGGCTATTTGCACTGTGTATGGCAATTGGAGCACAATAGTGACTTGACTTACCAGAAAACAACTCTTGCTCGTAGGACAAAAAACTGCATGTGACTCAACTCCATTTAGGACTGGGAAAGAAATGCTAGCACGACTTCCAAAAAACACACTCTGCTTTTGAGAAAAGAGCACTCTTCTACTCTACTGTGTTTCTTATGTGTTCCGAAGAGTGAGCTTGCTCAGAACAAAAAAACTGTGCTTCCTACACACACGGGCATATCTAGTTCAATTCTGCTTAGGAACCTGACAAAAAGAGTAGATCCTCTTAAGTCCAATACACTGTACTTGCTGGGAACAGACGCCAGTGCTATTTGTCCTGTGTATGGCAATGGCAGTGCAATAGTGTCTCTTCTTAGCAGAAAACAACTCTTGCTTGTAGGACCAGAAACTGCATGTCATTCCACTCCATTTAGGACTGGGAAACAAACGCTAGCTCGCCTTAAAAGAAACACACTCTGATTTTGAGAAAAGATCACTCTTCTACTTTACTGTATTTCCTATAGGGCCAGAACATTGAGCTTGCTCAGAACAAAAGAACTGTGCTTCCTACACACACGGCCATATCTAGTTCAATTCTGCTTCGGAACCTGACAAGAACAGTAGATCCTCTTCAGTCCAATACACTGTAATTGCTGGGAACAGACGCCAGTGCTGTTTGTCCTGTGTATGGCAATGGCAGCGCAATAGTTACTCTTGTTACCAGAAAACATCTCTTGCTCGTATGACCAGAAACTGCATTTGATTCAACTCCATTTAGGACTGGGAAACAAATGCTAGCTCGCCTTACATGAAACACACTCTGCTTTTGAGAAAAGAGCACTCTTCTACTCTACTGTGTTTCATATGGGGTCCGAACAGTGAGCTTGCTCAGAACAAAAGAACTGTGCTTCCTACACACTCGGGCCATATCTAGTTCAACTCTGCTTAGGAAACTGACAAGAACAGTAGCTCCTCTTCCGTCCAATACACTGTACTTGCGGGGAACAGATGCGAGTGCTATTTGCACTGTGTATGGCAATTGGAGCACAATAGTGACTTGTCTTACCAGAAAACAACTCTTGCTCGTAGGACAAAAAACAGCATGTGACTCAACTCCATTTAGGACTGGGAAACAAACGCTAGCTCGCCTTACAAGAAACACACTCTGCTTTTGATAAAATAGCACTCTTCTACTCTACTGTGTTTCCTATGGGGTCCGAACAGTGGGCTTGCTCAGAAGAAAAGAACTGTGCTTCCTACACACACGGCCATATCTAGTTCAATTCTGCTTAGGAACCTGACAAAAAGAGTAGATCCTCTTCAGTCCAATACACTGTACTTGCTGGGAACAGACACCAGTGCTATTTGTCCTGTGTATGGCAATGGCAGCACAATAGTGACTCTTCTTACCAGAAAACAACTCTTGCTCGTAGGACCAGAAACTGCATGTGATTCCACTCCATTTAGGACTGGGAAACAAACTCTAGCTCGCTTTACAAGAAACACACTCTGCTTTTGAGAAAAGAGCACTCTTCTACTCTACTGTGTTTCCTATAGGGCCAGAACAGTGAGCTTGCTCAGAACAAAAGAACTGTGCTTCCTACACACGGGCCATAACTAGTTCAACTCTGCTTAGGAAACTGACAAGAACAGTAGCTGCTCTTCAGTCCGATACACTGTACTTGCTGGGAACAGACGCGAGGGCTATTTGCACTGTGTATGGCAATTGCAGCACAATAGTGACTTGACTTACCAGAAAACAACTCTTGCTCGTAGGACAAAAAACTGCATGTGACTCAACTCCATTTAGGACTGGGAAAGAAATGCTAGCACGACTTCCAAGAAACACACTCTGCTTTTGAGAAAAGAGCACTCTTCTACTCTACTGTGTTTCCTATGGGGTCCAAACAGTGAGCTTGCTCAGAACAAAAGAACTGTGCTTCCTACACGCAGGGACCATATCTAGTTCAATTCTGCTTAGTAAACTGACAAGAACAGTAGCTCCTATTCAGTCCAATACACTGTACTTGCTGGGAAAAGACGCGAGTGCTATTTGCCTTGTAAAGGGCAATGGGAACGCAATAGTGACTTTCCTTACCAGAAAACAACTCTGGTTCATAGGACCAGAAACTGCATGTGATTCAAGTCCATTTAGGACTAGGAAACCAACGCTAGCTCGCCTTACAAAAACACACTCTGCTTTTGAGAAAAGAGGACTCTTCTACTCTACTGTGTTTCCTATGTGTTCCGAAAAGTGAGCTTGCTCAGAACAAAAGAACTGTGCTTCCTACACACGGGCCATAACTAGTTCAACTCTGCTTAGGAAACTGACAAGAACAGTAGCTGCTCTTCAGTCCGATACACTGTACTTGCTGGGAACAGACGCGAGGGCTATTTGCACTGTGTATGGCAATTGGAGCACAATAGTGACTTGTCTTACCAGAAAACAACTCTTGCTCGTAGGACAAAAAACTGCATGTGACTCAACTCCATTTAGGACTGGGAAAGAAATGCTAGCACGACTTCCAAAAAACACACTCTGCTTTTGAGAAAAGAGCACTCTTCTACTCTACTGTGTTTCTTATGTGTTCCGAAGAGTGAGCTTGCTCAGAACAAAAAAACTGTGCTTCCTACACACACGGGCATATCTAGTTCAATTCTGCTTAGGAACCTGACAAAAAGTGTAGATCCTCTTCAGTCCAATACACTGTACTTGCTGGGAACAGACGCCAGTGCTATTTGTCCTGTGTATGGCAATGGCAGTGCAATAGTGTCTCTTCTTAGCAGAAAACAACTCTTGCTCGTAGGACCAGAAACTGCATGTCATTCCACTCCATTTAGGACTGGGAAACAAACGCTAGCTCGCCTTAAAAGAAACACACTCTGATTTTGAGAAAATATCACTCTTCTACTCTACTGTATTTCCTATAGGGCCAGAACAGTGAGCTTGCTCAGAACAAAAGAACTGTGCTTCCTACACAAACGGCCATATCTAGTTCAATTCTGCTTCGGAACCTGACAAGAACAGTAGATCCTCTTCAGTCCAATACACTGTAATTGCTGGGAACAGACGCCAGTGCTGTTTGTCCTGTGTATGGCAATGGCAGCGCAATAGTGACTCTTCTTACCAGAAAACATCTCTTGCTCGTATGACCAGAAACTGCATTTGATTCAACTCCATTTAGGACTGGGAAACAAAAGCTAGCTCGCCTTACAAGAAACACACTCTGCTTTAGAGAAAAGAGCACTCTTCTACTCTACTGTGTTTCCTATAGGGCCAGAACAGTGAGCTTGCTCAGAACAAAAGAACTGTGCTTCCTACACACGGGCCATATCGAGTTCAACTCTGCTTAGGAAACTGACAAGAACAGTAGCTCCTCTTCAGTCCGATACACTGTACTTGCTGGGAACAGAAGCGAGTGCTATTTGCGCTGTGTTTGGCAATGGGAGCGCAATAGTGACTTTCCTTACCAGAAAACAACTCTTGCTCGTAAGACCAGAAACTTCATGTGATTCAACTCCATTTAGGACTGGGAAACAAATGCTAGCTCGCCTTACATGAAACACACTCTGCTTTTGAGAAAAGAGCACTCTTATACTCTACTGTGTTTCCTATGGGGTCCGAACAGTGAGCTTGCTCAGAACAAAAGAACTGTGCTTCCTACACACACGGGCCACATCTAGTTCAACTCTGCTTAGGAAACTGACAAGAACAGTAGCTCCTCTTCCGTCCAATACACTGTACTTGCGGGGAACAGATGCGAGTGCTATTTGCACTGTGTATGGCAATGGGAGCACAATAGTGACTTGTCTTACCAGAAAACAACTCTTGCTCGTAGGACAAAAAACTGCATGTGACTCAACTCCATTTAGGACTGGGAAACAAACGCTAGCTCGC
The DNA here is from genome assembly GCF_949786415.1 of Peromyscus eremicus. Lineage (NCBI taxonomy): Eukaryota > Metazoa > Chordata > Mammalia > Rodentia > Cricetidae > Peromyscus > Peromyscus eremicus. Next base: position 110,212 of record NW_026734430.1, read on the forward strand.
CTTACAAGAAACACACTCTGCTTTTGATAAAATAGCACTCTTCTACTCTACTGTGTTTCCTATGGGGTCCGAACAGTGGGCTTGCTCAGAACAAAAGAACTGTGCTTCCTACACACACGGCCATATCTAGTTCAATTCTGCTTAGAAACCTGACAAAAAGAGTAGATCCTCTTCAGTCCAATACACTGTACTTGCTGGGAACAGACGCCAGTGCTATTTGTCCTGTGTATGGCAATGGCAGCACAATAGTGACTCTTCTTACCAGAAAACAACTCTTGCTCGTAGGACCACAAACTGCATGTGATTCAAGTCCATTTAGGACTGGGAAACAAATGCTAGCTCGCCTTCCAAGAAACAAACTCTGCTTTAGAGAAAAGAGCACTCTTCTACTCTACTGTGTTTCCTATAGGGCCAGAACAGTGAGCTTGCTCAGAACAAAAGAACTGTGCTTCCTACACACGGGCCATAACTAGTTCAACTCTGCTTAGGAAACTGACAAGAACAGTAGCTCCAATTTAGTCCAATACACTGTACTTGTTGGGAACAGACGCGAGTGCTATTTGCACTGTGTATGGCAATGGGAGCGCAATAGTGACTTTCCTTACCAGAAAACAACTCTTGATCGTAGGACCAGAAACTGCATATGATCATCTCCATTTAGGACTGGGAAACAAATGCTAGCTCGCCTTACATGAAACACACTCTGCTTTTGAGAAAAGAGCACTCTTCTACTCTACTGTGTTTCCTATAGGGTCCGAATGGTGAGCTTGCTCTGAACAAAAGAACTGTGCTTCCTACACACACGGCCATATCTAGTTCAATTCTGCTTAGGAACCTGACAAGAACAGTAGATCCTCTTCAGTCCAATACACCGTACTTGCTGGGAACAGACGCCAGTGCTATCTGTCCTGTGTATGGCAATGGCAGCGCAATCGTGACTATTTTTAAGATAAACGAACTCTAGCTTGTAGGATTAGAAACTGCATGTGATTCAACTCCATTTCGGACTGGGCAACAAATGCTAGCTCGCATCACATGAAACACACCATGCTTTTGAGAAAAGAGAACTCTTCTACTCTACTGTGTTTCCTATGGGGTCCGAACAGTGAGCTTGCTCAGAACAAAAGAACTGTGATTCCTACACAAACGGCCATATCTAGTTCAACACTGCTTAGGAAACTGACAAGAACAGTAGATCCTCTTCAGTCCAATACACTGTACTTGATGGGAACAGACGCGAGTGTTATTTGCACTGTGTAGGGCAATTGAAGCACAATAGTGACTTTCCTTACCAGAAAACAACTCTTGCTCGTAGGACCAGAAACTGCATGTGATTCAACTCCATTTCAGACTGGGAAAGAAACGCTAGCTCGCCTTACAAGAAACACACTCTGCTTTAGAGAAAAGAGCACTTTAAACTCTACTGTGTTTCCTATGGGGTCCAAACAGTGAGCTTGCTCAGAACAAAAGAACTGTGCTTCCTAGACACATGAACCATATGTAATTCAACTCTGCTTAGGAAACTGACAAGAACAGTAGCTCCTCTTCAGTCCGATACACTTTACTTGCTGAGAACAGACGCAAGTGCTATTTGCACTGTGTATGGCAATGGGGCACAATAGTGACTCGTCTTACCAGAAAACAACTCTTGCTCACAGGACAAAAAACTGCATGTGACTCAACTCCATTTAGGACTGGGAAACAAACTCTATCTTGCCTTACAAGAAACACACTCTGCTTTTGAGAAAAGAGCACTCTTCTACTCAATTGTGTTTCCTATAGGGCCAGAACAATGAGCTTACTCAGAACAAAAGAACTGTGCTTCCTACACACACGGGCCATATCTAATTCAACTCTGCTTAGGAAACTGAGAAGAGCAGTCTCTCCTCTTCAGTCCAATACACTGTACTTACTGGGAACAGACGGGAGGTCTATTTGCACTGTGTATGGCAATGGGAACGCAATAATGACTTTCCTTACCAGAAAACAACTCTTGCTCGTAGGACCAGAAACTGCATGTGATTCAACTCCATTTAGGACTGGGAAACAAACGCTAGCTCGCCTTACAAGAAACACACTCTGCTTTTGAGAAAAGAGCACTCTTCTACTCTACTGTGTTTCCTATGGGGTCCGAACAGTGAGCTTGCTCAGAACAAAAGAACTGTGCTTCCTACACACAGGGGGCATATCTAGTTCAACTCTGCTTAGGAAACTGAGAAGAGGAGTCTCTCCTCTTCAGTCCCACACACTGTACTTGCTGGGAAGACAAGGGAGTGCTATTTGCACTGTGTATGGCAATGGGAGCGCAATAGTGACTTTCCTTACCAGAAAACAACTCTTGCTCGTAGGACCAGAAACTGCATGTGATTCAACTCCATTTAGGACTGGGAAACAAATGCTAGCTAGCCTCACAAGAAACACACTATGCTTTAGAGAAAAGAGCACTCTTCTACTCTACTGTGTTTCCTATGTGGTCTGAACTGTGAGCTTGCTCAGAACAAAAGAACTGTGCTTCCTACACACTTGGACCATATGTAGTTCAACTCTACTTAGGAAACTGACAAGAACAGTAGTTCCTATTCAGTCCAATACACTGTACTTGCTTCGAACAAACGCGAGTGCTTTTTGCACTGTGTATGGTAATGGGAGCACAATAGTGACTTTCCTTACCAGAAAACAACTCTTGCTCGTAGCACCACAAACTGCATGTGATTCAACTCCATTTAGGACTAGGAAACAAACGCTAGCTCGCCTTACAAGAAACACACTCTGCTTTTGAGAAAAGAGCACTCTTCTACTCTACTGCGTTTCCTATGGGGTCCAAACAGTGAGCTTGCTCAGAACAAAAGAACTGTGCTTCCTACACAAATGAACCATATCTAGTTCAACTCTGCTTAGGAAACTGACAAGAACAGTAGCTCCAATTTAGTCCAATACACTGTACTTTCTGGGAACAGACGTGAGTGCTATTTGCACTGTGTACGGCATTTGGAGCGCAATAGTGACTCTTCTTACCAGAAAACAACTCTTGCTCATAGGACCAAAAACTGCATGTGACTCAACTCCATTTAGGACCGGGAATCAAACGCGAGCCCGCCTTACAAGAAACACACTCTGCTTTAGTGAAAAGAACACTCTTCTACTCTGCTGTGTTTCCTACAGGGCCAGAACAGTGAGCTTGCTCAGAACATAATAACTGTGCTTCCTACACACATGGGCCATATCTAGTTCCACTCTGCTTAGGAAACTGACAAGAACAGTAGCTCCTCTTCAGTCTGATACACTGTACTTGCTGAGAACAGACGCGAGTGCTATTTGCACTGTGTATGGCAATTGGAGCACAATAGTGACTCGTCTTACCAGAAAACAACTCTTGCTCGTAGGACAAAAAACTTCATGTGACTCAACTCCATTTAGGACTGGGAAACAAACTCTAGCTCGCCTTACAAGAAACACACTCTGCTTTTGAGAAGAGAGCACTCTTCTCCTCTACTGTGTTTCCTATAGGGCCAGAACAGTGAGCTTGCTCAGAAAAAAAGAAATGTGCTTCCTACACACACGGGCCATATCTAGTTCAACTCTGCTTAGGAAACTGAGAAGAACAGTAGCTCCTCTTCAGTCCAATACACTGTACTTGCTGGGAACAGACGCGAGTGCTTTTTGCACTGTGTATGGTAATGGGAGCACAATAGTGACTTTCCTTACCAGAAAACAACTCTTGCTCGTAGCACCACAAACTGCATGTGATTCAACTCCATTTAGGACTAGGAAACAAACGCTAGCTCGCCTTACAAGAAACACACTCTGCTTTTGAGAAAAGAGCACTCTTCTACTCTACTGCGTTTCCTATGGGGTCCAAACAGTGAGCTTGCTCAGAACAAAAGAACTGTGCTTCCTACACAAATGGACCATATCTAGTTCAACTCTGCTTAGGAAACTGACAAGAACAGTAGCTCCAATTTAGTCCAATACACTGTACTTTCTGGGAACAGACGCGAGTGCTATTTGCACTGTGTACGGCATTTGGAGCGCAATAGTGACTCTTCTTACCAGAAAACAACTCTTGCTCATAGGACCAAAAACTGCATGTGACTCAACTCCATTTAGGACCGGGAATCAAATGCGAGCCCGCCTTACAAGAAACACACTCTGCTTTAGTGAAAAGAACACTCTTCTACTCTGCTGTGTTTCCTAGAGGGCCAGAACAGTGAGCTTGCTCAGAACATAATATCGGTGCTTCCTACACACACGGGCCATATCTAGTTCCACTCTGCTTAGGAAACTGACAAGAACAGTAGCTCCTCTTCAGTCTGATACACTGTACTTGCTGAGAACAGACGCGAGTGCTATTTGCACTGTGTATTGGAATGGAGAACAGAAGTTACTCTTCTACCAGAAAACAACTCTTCCTCATAGGACCAGAAATTGCATGTGATTCAACTCCATTTAGGACTGGGAAACAAACGCTAGCTCACCTTACGAGAAACACACTCTGCTTTTGAGAAATGAGCATTCTTCTACTCTACTGTGTTTCCTATAAGGACAGAAAAGTGAGCCTGCTCAGAAAAAGAACTGTACTTGATAAACACACGGGCCATATCTAGTTCAACTCTCCTTAGGAAACTGACAAGAACAGTTGCTCCTCTTCAGACCAATTCACTGTTCTTGCTGGGAACAGACGCAAGTGCTCTTTGCACTGTGTATGGCAATGGAAGCACAATAGTGACTGTTCTTACCAGAAAACAACTCTTGCTCATAGGACCAGAAACTGCATGTGATTCAACTCCACTTTAGACTGGGAAACAAACGCTAGCTCGCCTTATAAGAAACACACTCTGCTGTTGAGAAAAGAGCACTCTTCTACTCTAGTGTTTTTCCTATGGTGTCCGAACAGTGAGCTTGCTCATAACAAAAGAACTGTGCTTCCTACACACGGGCCATATCTAGTTCAACTCTGCTTAGGAAACTGACTAGAACAGTAGCTCCTCTTCGGTCCAATACACTGTACTTGCTGGGAACAGACGCGAGTGCTATTTGCACTGTGTATTGGAATGGAGAACAGAAGTTACTCTTCTACCAGAAAACAACTCTTCCTCATAGGACCAGAAACTGCATGTGATTCAACTCCATTTAGGACTGGGAAACAAACACTCGCTCGCGTTACAAGAAACACACTCTGCTTTTGAGAAATGAGCATTCTTCTACTCTACTGTGTTTCCTATAAGGCCAGAAAAGTGAGCCTGCTCAGAAAAAAAGAACTGTACCTGCTACACACGGGCCATATGTAGTTCAACTCTGTTTAGGAAACTGACAAGAACAGTAGATCGTTTTCAGTCCAAGACACTGTACATGCTGGGATCAGACGCCAGTGATATTTGCCCTGTGTATGACAATAAAAGCACAATAGTGACTCTTCTTACCAGAAAACAACTCTTGCTCATAGTACCAGAAACTGCATGTGATTCAACTTCATATAGGACTGGGAAACAAACACTAGCTTGCCTTACAAGAAACACACGCTGCTTTTGAAAAATGAGCACCCTTCTACTCTACTGTGTTTCCTATGGGTTCCAAACAGTAAGCTTGCTCAGAAAAAAAGAACTGTGCTTCCTACACACACGGGCCATATCTAGTTCAACTCTGCTTAGGAACCTGACAAGAACAGTAGCTCCTCTTCAGTCCAATACTCTGTACTTGCTGGGAACAGAAGCGAGTGCTATTTGCACTATGTATGGCAATGGGAGCGCAATAGTGACTCTTCTTACCAGAAAACAACTCTTGCTCGTAGGACCAGAAAATGCATGTGAATCAACTCCATTTAGGACTGGGATACAAACTCTAGCTCGCCTTAGAAGAAACACACTCTGCTTTTGAGAAAAGAGCACTCTTCTAATCTACTGTGTTTCCTATAGGGCCAGAACAGTGAGCTTGCTCAGAGCGAAACAACTATGCTTCCTACACACACGAGCCATATCTAGTTCAACTCTCTTTAGGAAACTGACAAGAACAGTTGCTCCTCTTCAGACCAATTCTCTGTTCTTCCTGGGAACAGACACGAGTGCTCTTTGCACCGTGTATGGCAATGGAAGCACAATAGTGACTCTTCTTACCAGAAAACAACTCTTGCTCATAGGACCAGAAACTGCAAGTGATTCAACTCCATTTTAGACTGGGAAACAAACGCTAGCTCGCCTTACAAGAAACACACTCTGCTTTTGAGAAAAGAGCACTCTTCTACTCTAGTGTGTTTCCTACGGTGTCCGAACAGTGAGCTTGCTCAGAACAAAAGAACTGTGCTTCCTACACCCACCGGCCATATCTAGTTCAACTCTGCTTAGGAAACTGACAAGAACAGTAGCTCTTCTTCAGTCCAATTCACAGTTCTTGCTGGGAACAGAAGCGAGTGCTATTTGCACTGTGTATGGCAATGGGAGCGCAATAGTGACCTTCCTTACCAGAAAACAACTATTGCTTGTAGGACCAAAAACTGCATGTGATTCAACTCCATTTAGGACTGGGACACAAACGCTAGCTCGCCTTACAAGAAACACACTCTGCTTTTGAGAAAAGAGCACTCTTCTACTCTACTGTGTTTCCTATGGGGTCCGAACAGTGAGCTTGCTCAGAACAAAAGAACTGTGCTTCCTACATACACGGGCCATATCTAGTTCAATTCTGCTTAAGAAACTGACAAGAACAGTAGATCCTCTTCAGTCCAATACACTGTACATGCTGGGAACAGAAGTCAGTGCTATTTGCCCTGTGTATGACAATGAGAGCGCAATAGTGTCTCTTCGTACCAGAAAACAACTCTTGCTCGTAGGACCAGAAACTGCATGTGATTCAACTCCATTAAGGACTGGGAAAAAAACACTAGCTGGCCTTACAAGAAACACACTCTGATTTTGAGAAATAAGCATTCTTCTACTCTACTGTGTTTCCTATAGGGCCAGAACAGTGAGCTTGCTCAGAACAAAAGAACTGTGCTTCTTACACACACGGGCCATATCTAATTCAACTCTGCTTAGGAAACTGACAAGAACAGTAGCTCCTCTTCAGTCCAATTCACTGTTCTTTCTGGAAACAGACGAGAGTGCTATTTGCACTGTGTATGGCAATGGGAGCACAATATTGACTCTTCTTACCAGAAAACAACACTTGCTCATAGGACACGAAATCTCATGTGATTCAACTTTATTTAGGACAGGGAAACAAACGCTAGCTTGCCTTACAAGAAACACACTCTGCTTTTGAGAAAAGAGCACTCTTCTACTCTACTGTGTTTCCTATGGTGTCTGAACAGTGAGCTTGCACATAACAAAAGATCTGTGCTTCCTACACACGGGCTATATCTAGTTCAACTCTGCTTAGGAAACTGACAGGAACAGTAGTTCCTCTTCAGTCCAATACACTGTACTTGCTAAGAACAGACACCAGTGCTATTTGTCTGGTGTATGAAAATGGGAGCGCAATAGTGACTCTTCTTACTAGAAAACAACTCTTGCTCGTAGGACCAGAAACTGCATGTGATTCAACTCCATTTAGGACTGGGAAGCAAACGCTAGCTTGCCTTACAAGAAACACACTCTGCTTTTGAGAAAAGAACACTCTTCTACTCTACTGTGTTTCCTATAAGGCCAGAACAGTGAGCTTGCTCAGAACAAAAGAACTGTGCTTCCTACACACAGGGGCCATGTCTAGTTCAACTCTGCTTAGGAAACTGACAAGAACAGTATCTCCTCTTCAGTCCAATTCACTGTTCTTGCTGGGAACAGACGCGAGTGCTATTTGCACAGTGTATGGCAATGGAAGCACAATAGTGACTCTTCTTACCAGAAAACAACTCTTGCTCGTAGGACCAGAAACTGCTTGGGATTCAGCTCCGTGTAGGACTGAGAAACAAACACTAGCTCACCTTACAAGAAACACACTCTGATTTTGAGAAAAGAGCACTCTTCTGCTCTACTGTGTTTCCTATAGGGCAAGAACAGTGAGCTTGCTCAGAACAAAAGAACCGTGCTTCCTACACACACGGGCCTTATCTAGTTCAACTCTGCTTAGGAAACTGACAAGAACAGTAGCTCCTCTTCAGTCCAATTCACTGTACTTGCTGGGAACAGACGCGAGTGCTATTTGCACTGTGTATGGCAATGGGAGCGCAATAGTGACTCTTCTACCAGAAAACAACTCTTTCTCGAAAGACCAGAAACTGCATGTGATTCAACTCTATTTAGGACTGGGAAACAAATAGTAGTTCTCCTTACAAGAAACACACTCTGCTTTTGAGAAATGAGCATTCTTCTACTCTACTGTGTTTCCTATAGGGCCAGAAAAGTGAGCTTGCTCAGAAAAAAATACTGTGCTTCCTACACACACGGGCCATATCTAGTTCAACTCTGCTTAGGAAACTGACAAGAAGAGTAGCTCCTCTTCAGTCCAATACACTGTACTTGCTAGGAACAGACACCAGTGCTATTTGTCCAGTGTATGTAAATGGCAGCGCAATAGTGACTCTTCTTACCCAAAAACAACTCTTGCTCATAGGAACATAAACTGCATAAGATTCAACTCCATGTAGGACTGGGAAACAAACACTAGCTCGCCTTACAAGAAACACCCTCTGCTTTTGAAAAAAGAGCACTCTTCTACTCCACTGTGTTTCCTATGTGGTCCGAACAGTGAGCTTGCTCAGAGCAAAAGAGTTGTGCTTCCTACATACACGGGCCATATCTAGTTCAACTCTGCTTAGGAAACTGACAAGAAAAGTAGCTCCTCTTCAGTCCAATATACTGTACTTGCTGGGAACAGATGCGAGTGCTATTTGCAATGTGTAAGGTATTGGGAGCGCAATAGTGACTCTTCTTACTAGAAAACATCTCTTGATCATAGGACTAGAAACTGCATGTGATTCAACTCCATTTAGGACTGGGAAACAAACGCTAGCTTGCCTTACAAGAAACACACTCTGCTTTTCAGAAAAGAGTACTCTTCTACTCTAGTGTGTTTCCTATGGTGTCTGAACACTGAACTTGCTCAGAACAAAAGAAATGTGCTTCCTACACCCACGGGCCATATCTAGTTCAACTCTGCTTGGGATACTGACAAGAACAGTAGCTCCTCTTCAGTGCAATACACTGTACTTGCTGGGAACAGACGCTAGAGCTATTTGCACTGTGTTTGGCAATGGGAGCTCAATATAGACTCTTCTTACCAGAAAACAACTCTTCCTCGAAGCACCAGAAACTGCATGTGTTTCAACTCCATTTAGGACTGGGATACAAACACTAGCTTGCCTTACAAGAAACACACTCTGCTTTTGAGAAATGAGCATTCTTCTACTCTACTGTGTTTCCTATGGGGCCAGAACAGTGAGCTTGCTCAGAACAAAAGAACTGTGCTTCCTGCAAACACGGGACATATCTAGTTCAACTTTGCTTATGAAACTGACAAGAACAGTAGCTCCTCTTCATTCCAATACACTGTACTTTCTGGGAACAGACACGAGTGCTATTTGCACTGTGTATGGCAATGGGAGCGCAATAGTGACTCTTCTTACCAGAAAACAACTCTTGCTCGTAGGACCAGAAAAGCATGGGATTCAACTCTATTTAGGACTTGGAAACAATCGCTAGCTCGCCTTACAAGAAACACACTCTGCTTCTGACAAAAGAGAACTCTTCTACTCTAGTGTGTTTCCTATAGGGCCAAAACAGTGAGTTTGCTCAGAACAAAAGAACTGTGCTTCCTACACTCACGGGCCATATCTACCTCAACTCTGCTTAGGAACCTGACAAGAACAGTAGCTTCTCCTCAGTCCAATAAACTGTACTTGCTGAGAACAGACGCTAGTGCTCTTTGCACTATGTATGGCAATGGGAGCGCAATAGTGACTCTTCTTACCAGAAAACAACTCTTATTCCTAGGACCAGAAACTGCATGTGAGTCAACTCCATTTAGGACAGGGAAACAAACACTAGCTTGCCTTACAAGAAACACACTCTTCTTTTGAGAAAGAGCATTCTTCTACTCTACTGTGTTTCCTATAGGGCCAGATCAGTGAGCTTGCTCCGAACAAAAGAACTGTGCTTCCTACGTACACGGCCATATCTAGTTCAACTCTGGTTAGGAAACTGACAAGGACAGTAGCTCCTCTTCAGTCAAATTCACTGTTCTTGCTGGGAACAGACGCGAGTGCTATTTGCACTGTGTATGGCAATGGGAGCGCAGTAGTGACTTTCCTTACCAGAAAACAACTCTTGCTCATAGTACCAAAAACTGCATGGGATTCAAATCTATTTAGGACTGAGAAACAAACTCTAGCTCGCCTTAAAAGAAACACACTATGCTTTTGAGACAAGAGCACTCTTCTACTCTACTGTGCTTCCTATAGGGCCAGAACAGTGAGCTTGCTCAGAACAAAAGAACTGTGCTTCCTACACACACGGGTCATATCTAGTTCCACTCTGCTTAGGAAACTGACTAGAAGAGTAGCTCCTCTTCAGTCCAATACACTGTACTTGCTGGGAACAGACGCGAGTGCTATTTGCACTGTTTATGGCAATGGGAGCACAGTAGTGACTCTTCTACCAGAAAACAACTCTTCCTCGAAGGACCAGAAACTGCATGTGATTCAACTCCATTTAGGACTGGGAAACAAACAGTAGTTCGCCTTACAAGAAACACACTCTGCTTTTGAGAAATGAGCATTCTTCTACTCTACTGTGTTTCTTATAGGGCCAGAAAAGTGAGCTTGCTCAGAAAAATGAACTGTGCTTCCTACACACACGGGCCATATCTAGTTCAACTCTGCTTAGGAAACTGACACGGAACAGTAGTTCCTCTTCAGTCCAATACACTGTACTTGCTAAGAACAGACACCAGTGCTATTTGTCTGGTGTATGAAAATGGGAGCGCAATAGTGACTCTTCTTACTAGAAAACAACTCTTGCTCGTAGGACCAGAAACTGCATGTGATTCAACTCCATTTAGGACTGGGAAGCAAACGCTAGCTTGCCTTACAAGAAACACACTCTGCTTTTGAGAAAAGAACACTCTTCTACTCTACTGTGTTTCCTATAAGGCCAGAACAGTTAGCTTGCTCAGAACAAAAGAACTGTGCTTCCTACACACAGGGGCCATGTCTAGTTCAACTCTGCTTAGGAAACTGACAAGAACAGTATCTCCTCTTCAGTCCAATTCACTGTTCTTGCTGGGAACAGACACGAGTGCTATTTGCACAGTGTATGGCAATGGAAGCACAATAGTGACTCTTCTTACCAGAAAACAACTCTTGCTCGTAGGAACAGAAACTGCTTGGGATTCAGCTCCGTGTAGGACTGAGAAACAAACACTAGCTCACCTTACAAGAAACACACTCTGATTTTGAGAAAAGAGCACTCTTCTACTCTACTGTGTTTCCTATAGGGCAAGAACAGTGAGCTTGCTCAGAACAAAAGAACCGTGCTTCCTACACACACGGGCCATATCTAGTTCAACTCTGCTTAGGAAACTGACAAGAACAGTAGCTCCTCTTCAGTCCAATTCACTGTACTTGCTGGGAACAGACGCGAGTGCTATTTGCACTGTGTATGGCAATGGGAGCGCAATAGTGACTCTTCTACCAGAAAACAACTCTTTCTCGAAAGACCAGAAACTGCATGTGATTCAACTCTATTTAGGACTGGGAAACAAATAGTAGTTCTCCTTACAAGAAACACACTCTGCTTTTGAGAAATGAGCATTCTTCTACTCTACTGTGTTTCCTATAGGGCCAGGAAAGTGAGCTTGCTCAGAACAAAATACTGTGCTTCCTACACACACGGGCCATATCTAGTTCAACTCTGCTTAGGAAACTGACAAGAAGAGTAGCTCCTCTTCAGTCCAATACACTGTACTTGCTAGGAACAGACACCAGTGCTATTTGTCCAGTGTATGTAAATGGCAGCGCAATAGTGACTCTTCTTACCCAAAAACAACTCTTGCTCATAGGAACATAAACTGCATAAGATTCAACTCCATGTAGGACTGGGAAACAAACACTAGCTCGCCTTACAAGAAACACACTCTGCTTTTGAAAAAAGAGCACTCTTCTACTCCACTGTGTTTCCTATGTGGTCCGAACAGTGAGCTTGCTCAGAGCAAAAGAGCTGTGCTTCCTACATACACGGGCCATATCTAGTTCAACTCTGCTTAGGAAACTGACAAGAAAAGTAGCTCCTCTTCAGTCCAATATACTGTACTTGCTGGGAACAGATGCGAGTGCTATTTGCACTGTGTAAGGTATTGGGAGCGCAATAGTGATTCTTCTTACTAGAAAACATCTCTTGATCATAGGACTAGAAACTGCATGTGATTCAACTCCATTTAGGACTGGGAAACAAACGCTAGCTTGCCTTACAAGAAACACACTCTGCTTTTCAGAAAAGAGTACTCTTCTACTCTAGTGTGTTTCCTATGGTGTCTGAACACTGAACTTGCTCAGAACAAAAGAAATGTGCTTCCTACACCCACGGGCCATATCTAGTTCAACTCTGCTTGGGATACTGACAAGAACAGTAGCTCCTCTTCAGTGCAATACACTGTACTTGCTGGGAACAGACGCTAGAGCTATTTGCACTGTGTATGGCAATGGGAGCTCAATATAGACTCTTCTTACCAGAAAACAACTCTTCCTCGAAGCACCAGAAACTGCATGTGTTTCAACTCCATTTAGGACTGGGATACAAACACTAGCTTGCCTTACAAGAAACACACTCTGCTTTTGAGAAATGAGCATTCTTCTACTCTACTGTGTTTCCTATGGGGCCAGAACAGTGAGCTTGCTCAGAACAAAAGAACTGTGCTTCCTGCAAACACGGGACATATCTAGTTCAACTTTGCTTATGAAACTGACAAGAACAGTAGCTCCTCTTCATTCCAATACACTGTACTTTCTGGGAACAGACACGAGTGCTATTTGCACTGTGTATGGCAATGGGAGCGCAATAGTGACTCTTCTTACCAGAAAACAACTCTTGCTCGTAGGACCAGAAAAGCATGGGATTCAACTCTATTTAGGACTTGGAAACAATCGCTAGCTCGCCTTACAAGAAACACACTCTGCTTCTGACAAAAGAGAACTCTTCTACTCTAGTGTGTTTCCTATAGGGCCAAAACAGTGAGATTGCTCAGAACAAAAGAACTGTGCTTCCTACACTCACGGGCCATATCTACCTCAACTCTGCTTAGGAACCTGACAAGAACAGTAGCTTCTCCTCAGTCCAATAAACTGTACTTGCTGAGAACAGACGCTAGTGCTCTTTGCACTATGTATGGCAATGGGAGCGCAATAGTGACTCTTCTTACCAGAAAACAACTCTTATTCCTAGGACCAGAAACTGCATGTGAGTCAACTCCATTTAGGACAGGGAAACAAACACTAGCTTGCCTTACAAGAAACACACTCTTCTTTTGAGAAAGAGCATTCTTCTACTCTACTGTGTTTCCTATAGATCCAGATCAGTGAGCTTGCTCCGAACAAAAGAACTGTGCTTCCTACGTACACGGCCATATCTAGTTCAACTTTGGTTAGGAAACTGACAAGGACAGTAGCTCCTCTTCACTCAAATTCACTGTTCTTGCTGGGAACAGACGCGAGTGCTATTTGCACTGTGTATGGCAATGGGAGCGCAATAGTGACTTTCCTTACCAGAAAACAACTCTTGCTCATAGTACCAAAAACTGCATGGGATTCAAATCTATTTAGGACTAAGAAACAAACTCTAGCTTGCCTTACATGAAACACACTCTGCTTTTGAGAAAAGAGCACTCTTCTACTCTACTGTGATTCCTATAGGGCCAGAACAGTGAGCTTGCTCAGAACAAAAGAACTGTGCTTCCTACACACACGGGCCATATCTAGTTCCACTCTGCTTAGGAAACTGACTAGAACAGTAGCTCCTCTTCAGTCCAATACACTGTACTTGCTGGGAACAGACGCGAGTGCTATTTGCACTGTGTATGGCAATGGGAGCACAGTAGTGACTCTTCTACCAGAAAACAACTCTTCCTCGAAGGACCAGAAAATGCATGTGATTCAACTCAATTTAGGACTGGGAAACAAACAGCAGTTCGCCTTACAAGAAACAAACTCTGCTTTTGAGAAATGAGCATTCTTCTACTCTCCTGTGTTTCTTAAATGGCCAGAAAAGTGAGCTTGCTCAGAAAAATGTACTGTGCTTCCTACACACACGGGCCATATCTAGTTCAACTCTGCTTAGGAAACTGACAAGAACATTAGCTCCTCTTCAGTCGAATACACTGTACTTGCTAGGAACAGACACCAGTGCTATTTGTCCAGTGTATGAAAATGGGAGCACAATAGTGACTCTTCTTACCCGAAAACAACTCTTGCTTGTAGGACCAGAAACTGCATGGGATTCAACTCCATTTAGGACTGGGAAACAAACACTAGCTCGCCTTACAAGAAACACACTCTGCTTTTGAAAAAAGAGCACTCTTCTACTCCACTGTGTTCCCTAAGGGATCCGAACAGTGAGCTTGCTCAGAGCAAAAGAGGTGTGCTTCCTACACACACGGGCCATATCTAGTTCAACTCTGCTTAGGAAACTGACAAGAACAGTAGCTCCTCTTCAGTCCAATACACTGTACTAGCTGAGCACAGAAGCAAGTGCTATTTGCACTGTGTATGGTATTGGGAGCGCAATAGTGACTCTTCTTACTAGAAAACAACTCTTGATCATAGGACTAGAAACTGCATGTGATTCAACTTCATTTAGGACTGGGAAACAAACGCTAGCTTGCCTTACAAGAAACACACTCTGCTTTTGAGAAATGAGCATTCTTCTACTCTACTGTGTTTCCTATGGGGCCAAAACAGTGAGCTGGCTCAGAACTAAGAACTGTGCTTCCTGCAAACACGGGCCATATCTAGTTCAACTCTGCTTAGGAAACTGAAAAGAACAGTAGCTCCTCTTCAGTCCAATACACTGTACTTGCTGGGAACAGACGCGAGTGCTATTTACACTGTGTATGGCAATGGGAACAAAATAGTGATTCTTCTACCAGAAAACAACTCTTCCTCGAAGGACCAGAAACTGCATGTGATTCAATTCCATTTAGGACTGGGAAACAAACGCTACCTTGCCTTACAAGAAACACACTCTGCTTTTGAGAAAAGAGCACTCTTCTACTCTACGGTGTTTCCTATAGGGCCTGAACAGTGAGCTTGCTCACAACCAAAGAACTGTGCTTCCTACACACACGGGCCATATCTAGTTCAACTCTGATTAGAAAACTGACGAGAACAGTATCTCCTCTTCAGTCCAATTCACTGTTCTTGCTGGGAACAGACGCGAGTGCTATTTGCACTGTGTATGGCAATGGAAGCACAATAGTGACTCTTCTTACCAGAAAACAATTCTTGCTCGTAGGACCAGAAACTGCATGAGATTCAACTCTAGGTAGGACTGGGAAACAAACGCTACCTTGCCTTACAAGAAACACACTCTGCTTTTGAGAAAAGAGCACTCTTCTACTCTACGGTGTTTCCTATAGGGCCAGAACAGTGAGCTTGCTCAGAGCAAAAGAGCTGTGCTTCCTACACACGTGGGCCATATGTAGTTCAACTCTTCTTAGGAAACTGACAAGAACAGTAGCTCCTCTTCAGTCCAATTCACTGTTCTTGCTGGGAACAGACGCGAGTTTTATTTGCACTGTGTATGGCAATGGGAGCACAATAGTGACTCTTCTTACCAGAAAACAACTCTTGCTCTTAGGACCAGAAACTGCATGTGATTCAACTCCATTTAGGACTGGGAAACAACAGGTAGCTCGCCTTACAAGAAACACACTCTGCTTTTGATAAAAGAGCACTCTTCTACTCTAGTGTTTTTCCTATAGGGCCAGAACAGTTAGCTTGCTCAGAAAAAAAGAACTGTGCTTCCTAAACACACGAGCCATATTTAGTTCAACTCTGCTTAGGAAACTGACAAGAACAGTAGCTCCTCTTCAGTCCAATACACTGTACTTGCTGGGAACAGACGAGAGTGCTATTTGCACTGTGTATGGCAATGGGAGCGCAATAGAGACTCTTCTTACCAGAAAACAACTCTTGCTCGTAGGACCAGAAACTGCATGTGATTCAACTCCATTTAGGACTGGGAAACAAAAGCTAGCTCACCTTACAAGAAAAACACTCTACTTTTGAGAAATGAGCATTCTTCTACTCTAGTGTGTTTCCTATAGGGCCAGAACAGTGAGCGTGCTCAGAACAAAAGAACTGTGCTTCCTACACACACGGACCATATCTAGTTCAACTCTGCTTAGGATACTGACAAGAAGAGTAGCTCCACTTCAGTCCAATTCACTGTTCTTGCTGGGAACAGACGCGAGTGCTATTTGCACTGTGTATGGCAATGGAAGCACAATAGTGACTCTTCTTACCAGAAAACAACTCTTGCTCATAGGACCAGAAACTGCATGTGATTCAACTCCATTTAGGACTGGGAAATAATCGCTAGCTTGCCTTACAGGAAACACACTCTGCTTTTGAGAAAAGAGCACTCTTCTACTCTACTGTGTTTCCTATGGTGTCCGAACAGTGAGCTTGCTCATAACAAAAAACTGTGCTTCCTACACACACGGGCCATATCTAGTTCAACTCTGCTTAGGAAACTGACAAGAACAGTAGCTCCTCTTCAGTCCAATACAATGTACTTGCTGGGAACAGACGCGAGAGCAATTTGCTCTGTGTATGGCAATGGTAGCGCAATAGTAACTTTCCTTACCAGAAAACAACTCTTGCTCATAGGAACAGAAACTGCATGGGATTAAACTGCATTTAGGACTGGGAAACAAACGCTAGCTCGCCTTACAAGAAACACACTCTGCTTTTGAGAAAAGAGCACTCTTCTACTCTAGTGTGTTTCCTATGGTGTCCGAACACTGAGCTTGCTCAGAACAAAAGAACTGTGCTTCCTACACCCACGGGCCATATCTAGTTCAACTCTGCTTAGGAAACTGACAAGAACAGTAGCTCCTCTTCAGTCCAATACACTGTACTTGCTGGGAACAGACGAGAGTGCTATTTGCACTGTGTATGGCAATGGGAGCACAATAGTGACTCTTCTTACTAGAAAACAACTCTTGATCGTAGGACTAGAAACAGCATGTGATTCAACTCCATTTATGACTGGGAAACAAACGCTAGCTCGCCTTACAAGAAACAAACTCTGCTTTTGAGAAAAGAGCACTCATCTACTCTAGTGAGTTTCCAATGGTGTTCGAACAGTGAGGTTGCTCCGACCAAAGAACTGTGCTTCCTAAATACACGGGCCATATCTAGTTAAACTCTGCTTAGGAAACTGACATGAACAGTAGCTTCTCTTCAGTACAATACACTGTACTTGCTGGGAACAGACGCCAGTGCTATTTGCCCTGTGTATGACAATGGGAGCACAATAGTGACTCTTCTTACCAGAAAACAACTCTTGCTCATAGGACCAGAAACTGCATGGGACTCAACTCCATTTAGGACTTGGAAACAAACGCTAGCTTGCCTTACAAGAAACACACTCTGCTTTTGAGAAAAGAGCACCCTTCTATTCTACTGTGTTTCCTAAGGGGTCCGAACAGAGAGTTTGCTCAGAACAAAAGAACTGAGCTTCCTACACACATGGGCCATATCTAGTTCAACTCTGCTTCGGAAACTGACAAGAACAGTAGCTCCTCTTCAGTCCAATACACTGTACTTGCTGGGAGCAGACATGAGTGCTATTTGCACTGTGTATGACAAAGGGAGAACCATAGTGACTTTCCTTACCAGAAAACAACTGTTGCTCGTAGTACCAGAAACTGCATGTGATTCAATTCCATTTAGGACTGGGAAACAAACGCTAGCTCCCCTTACAAGAAACACACTCTGCTTTTGAGAAAAGAGCATTCTTCTACGCTACTGTGTTTCCTAAAGGGCCAGAACAGTGAGCTTGCTCAGAACAAAAGAACTGTGCTTCCTACACACACGGGCCATATCTAGTTCAACTCTACTTAGGAAACTGACAAGAACAGTAGCTCCTCTTCAGTCCAATATACTGTACATGCTAAGAGCAGACGTGAGTGCTATTTGCACTGTGTATGGCAATGGGAGCACAATAGTGACTCTTCTTACCAGAAAACAACTCTTGCTCGTAGGACCAGAAACTGCATGGGATTCAACTTCATTTCTCACTGGGAAACAAACACTAGCTAGCCTTACAAGAAACATACTCTGCTTTTGAGAAAAGAGCACTCTTCTACTCTACTGTGTTTCCTATAGGTTCAGAACAGTGAGCTTGCTCAGAACAAAAGAACTGTGCTTCCTACACACACGGGCCATATCTAGTTCCACTCTGGTTAGGAACCTGACAAGAACAGTAGCTCCTCTTCTGTCTAATACAATGTACTTGCTGGGAGCAGACGCGAGAGCTATTTGCACTGTGTATGACAATGGGAGCTCAATAGTGACTCTTCCCACCAAAAAACAACTCTTGCCTGTAGGACCAGAAACTGCATGTGATTCAAATCCATTTAGGACTGGGAAACAAACTCTAGCTCACGCTACAAGAAACACACTCTGCTTTTGAGAAAAGAGCACTCTTCTACTCTACTGTGTTTCCTATAGGGCCAGAACAGTGAGCTTGCTCAGAACAAAAGAACTGTGCTTCCTACACACACGGGCCATATCTAGTTCAACTCTGCTCAGGAAACGGAAAAGAATAGTAGCTTCTCTTCAGTCCAATACACTGTACATGCTGGGAACAGACGCCAGTGCTATTTGCCCTATGTATGACAATGGGAGCTCAATAGTGACTCTTCTTACCGGAAAAAAAATTCTTGCTCGTAGGACCAGAAGCTGCATGGGATTCAACGCCATTTAGGACTGGGAAACAAACGCTAGCTCGCCTTACAAGAAACACACTCTGCTTTTGAGAAAAGAGCACTCTTCTACTCAACTGTGTTTCCTATATAGCCAGAAGTGTGAGCTTGCTCAGAACAAAAGAACTGTGCTTCCTACACACACGGGCCATATCTAGTTCAACTCTGGCTAGAAAACTGAAAAGAACAGTATCTCCTCTTCTGTCCAATACACTGTACTTGCTGGGAACAGATGCGAGTGCTATTTGCACACTGTATGGCAATGGGAGCGCAATAGTGACTCTTCTTACCAGAAAACAACTCTTGCTCGTAGGACCAGAAAATGCATGGGATTCAACTCCGTTTCTGACTGAAAAACAAACACTAGCTAGCCTTACAAGAAACACACTCTGCTTTTGAGAAAAGAGCACTCTTCTACTCTACTGTGTTTCCTATAAGGCCAGAACAGTGAGCTTGCTCAGAACAAAAGAACTGTGATTCCTACACACATGGGCCATATCTAGTTCAACTCTGCTTCGGAAACTGACAAGAACAGTAGCTCCTCTTCAGTCCAATACACTGTACTTGCTGGGAGCAGACCCGAGTGCTATTTGCACTGTGTATTGCAAAGGGAGCACAATAGTGACTTTCCTTACCAGAAAACAACTCTTGCGAGTAGTACCAGAAACTGAATGTGATTCAATTCCTTTTAGGACTAGGAAACAAACGCTAGCTCACCTTACAAGAAACACACTCTGCTTTTGAGAAAAGAGCACTCTTCTACTCCACTGTGTTTCCTATGGTGTCCGAACAGTGAGCTTGCTCACAAAAAAAGAACTGTGCTTCCTACACACACGGGCCATATCTAGTTCAACTCTGCTTAGGAAACTGACAAGAACAGTATCTCCTCTTAAGTCCAACTGTACTTGCTGGGAGCAGACACGAGTGCTATTTGCACTGTGTATGGCAATGGGAGCACAATAGTGACTCTTCTTACCAGAAAACAACTCTTGCTCGTAGGACCAGAAACTGCATGGGATTCAACTTCGTTTCTGACTGGGAAACAAACACTAGCTAGCCTTACAAGAAACACGCTCTGCTTTTGAGAAAAGAGCACTCTTCTACTCTACGGTGTTTCCTATAGGGCCAGAACAGTGAGCTTGCTCAGAACCAAAGAACTGTGCTTCCTACACACACGGGCCATATCTAGTTCAACTCTGATTAGAAAACTGACGAGAACAGTATCTCCTCTTCAGTCCAATTCACTGTTCTTGCTGGGAACAGACGCGAGTGCTATTTGCACTGTGTATGGCAATGGAAGCACAATAGTGACTCTTCTTACCAGAAAACAATTCTTGCTCGTAGGACCAGAAACTGCATGAGATTCAACTCTAGGTAGGACTGGGAAACAAACGCTACCTTGCCTTACAAGAAACACACTCTGCTTTTGAGAAAAGAGCACTCTTCTACTCTACGGTGTTTCCTATAGGGCCAGAACAGTGAGCTTGCTCAGAGCAAAAGAGCTGTGCTTCCTACACACGTGGGCCATATGTAGTTCAACTCTGCTTAGGAAACTGACAAGAACAGTAGCTCCTCTTCAGTCCAATAAACTGTACTTGCTGGGAGCAGACGCCAGTGCTATTTGCCCTATGTATGACAATGGGAGCTCAATAGTGACTCTTCTTACCGGAAAAAAAATTCTTGCTCGTAGGACCAGAAGCTGCATTGGATTCAACGCCATTTAGGACTGGGAAACAAACGCTAGCTCGCCTTACAAGAAACACACTCTGCTTTTGAGAAAAGAGCACTCTTCTACTCAACTGTGTTTCCTATAGAGCCAGAAGTGTGAGCTTGCTCAGAACAAAAGAACTGTGCTTCCTACACACACGGGCCATATCTAGTTCAACTCTGGATAGAAAACTGAAAAGAACAGTATCTCCTCTTCTGTCCAATACACTGTACTTGCTAGGAACAGATGCGAGTGCTATTTGCACACTGTATGGCAATGGGAGCACAATAGTGACTCTTCTTACCAGAAAACAACTCTTGCTTGTAGGACCAGAAAATGCATGGGATTCAACTCCGTTTCTGACTGGGAAACAAACACTAGCTAGCCTTACAAGAAACACACTCTGCTTTTGAGAAAAGAGCACTCTTCTACTCTACTGTTTTTCCTATAAGGCCAGAACAGTGAGCTTGCTCAGAACAAAAGAACTGTGATTCCTACACACATGGGCCATATCTAGTTCAACTCTGCTTCGGAAACTGACAAGAACAGTAGCTCCTCTTCAGTCCAATACACTGTACTTGCTGGGAGCAGACCCGAGTGCTATTTGCACTGTGTATGGCAAAGGGAGCACAATAGTGACTTTCCTTACCAGAAAACAACTCTTGCGAGTAGTACCAGAAACTGAATGTGATTCAATTCCTTTTAGGACTGGGAAACAAACGCTAGCTCACCTTACAAGAAACACACTCTGCTTTTGAGAAAAGAGCACTCTTCTACTCCACTGTGTTTCCTATGGTGTCCGAACAGTGAG
Source organism: Peromyscus eremicus (assembly GCF_949786415.1). Taxonomy (NCBI): domain Eukaryota; kingdom Metazoa; phylum Chordata; class Mammalia; order Rodentia; family Cricetidae; genus Peromyscus; species Peromyscus eremicus. The sequence continues at coordinate 131,643 of NW_026734430.1, forward strand.
CTTGCTCACAAAAAAAGAACTGTGCTTCCTACACACACGGACCATATCTAGTTCAACTCTGCTTAGGAAACTGACAAGAACCGTATCTCCTCTTAAGTCCAACTGTACTTGCTGGGAGCAGACACGAGTGCTATTTGCACTGTGTATGGCAATGGGAGCACAATAGTGACTCTTCTTACCAGAAAACAACTCTTGCAAGTAGGACCAGAAACTGCATGGGATTCAACTTCGTTTCTGACTGGGAAACAAACACTAGCTAGCCTTACAAGAAACACGCTCTGCTTTTGAGAAAAGAGCACTCTTCTACTCTACTGTGTTTCCTATAGGGCCAGAACAGTGAGCTTGCTCAGAACAAAAGAACTGTGCTTCCTACACACACGGGCCATATCTAGTTCAACTCTGCTCAGGAAACGGACAAGAACAGTAGCTTCTCTTCAGTCCAATACACTGTACATGCTGGGAACAGACGCCAGTGCTATTTGCCCTATGTATGACAATGGGAGCTCAATAGTGACTCTTCTTACCGGAAAAAAATTCTTGCTCGTAGGACCAGAAGCTGCATGGGATTCAACGCCATTTAGGACTGGGAAACAAACGCTAGCTCGCCTTACAAGAAACACACTCTGCTTTTGAGAAAAGAGCACTCTTCTATTCAACTGTGTTTCCTATAGAGCCAGAAGTGTGAGCTTGCTCAGAACAAAAGAACTGTGCTTCCTACACACACGGGCCATATCTAGTTCAACTCTGCTTTGGAAACTGACAAGAACAGTAGATCCTCTTCAGTCCAATACATTGTACATGCTGGGAACAAACGACAGTGCTATTTGCGCTGTGTATGACAATGGGAGCGTAATAGTGACTCTTATTACCAGAAAACAACTCTTGCTTGTAGGACCAGAAACTGCATGTGATTCAACTCCATTTAGGACTTGGAAACAAACGTTAGCTTGCCTTACAAGAAACACACTCTGCTTTTGAGAAAAGAGCACTCTTCTACTCTACTGTGTTTCCTAAGGGGTCCGAACAGAGAGTTTGCTCAGAACAAAAGAACTGAGCTTCCTACACACATGGGCCATATCTAGTTCAACTCTGCTTCGGAAACTGACAAGAACAGTAGCTCCTCTTCAGTCCAATACACTGTACTTGCTGGGAGCAGACATGAGTGCTATTTGCACTGTGTATGACAAAGGGAGCACCATAGTGACTTTCCTTACCAGAAAACAACTGTTGCTCGTAGTACCAGAAACTGCATGTGATTCAATTCCATTTAGGACTGGGAAACAAACACTAGCTCGCCTTACAAGAAACACACTCTGCTTTTGAGAAAAGAGCATTCTTCTACGCTACTGTGTTTCCTAAAGGGCCAGAACAGTGAGCTTGCTCAGAACAAAAGAACTGTGCTTCCTACACACACGGACCATATCTAGTTCAACTCTGCTTAGGAAACTGACAAGAAGAGTAGATCCTCTTCAGTCCAATACACTTTACATGCTGGGAACAGACGCCCGTGCTATTTGCCCTGTGTATGACAATGGAAGCACAATAGTGACTCTTCTTACCAGAAAACAACTCTTGCTCGTAGGACCAGAAACTGCATGGGATTCAACTCCATTTAGGACTGGGAAACAAACGCTAGCTTGCCTTACAAGAAACACACTCTGCTTTTGAGAAAAGAGCACTCTTCTACTCTACTGTGTTTCCTATGGGGTCCGAACAGTGAGCTTGCTCAGAACAAAAGAACTGTGCTTCCTACACACATGGGCCATATCTAGTTCAACTCTGCTTCGGAAACTGACAAGAACAGTAGCTCCTCTTCAGTCCAATACACTGTACCTGCTGGGAGCAGACACGAGTGCTATTTGCACTGTGTATGTCAAAGGGAGCACCATAGTGACTTTCCTTACCAGAAAACAACTGTTGCTCGTAGTATCAGAAACTTCATGTGATTCAATTCCATTTAGGACTGGGAAACAATCGCTAGCTCCCCTTACAAGAAACACACTCTGCTTTTGAGAAAAGAGCATTCTTCTACTCTACTGTGTTTCCTAAAGGGCCAGAACAGTGAGCTTGCTCAGAACAAAAGAACTGTGCTTCCTACACACGGGCCATATCTAGTTCAACTCTGCTTAAGAAAACTGACAAGAACAGTAGCTCCTCTTCAGTCCAATACACTGTACTTGCTAGGAGCAGACGCAAGTGCTATTTGCACTGTGTATGGCCATGGGAGCGCAATAGTGACTCTTCTTACCAGAAAACAGCTCTTGCTCGTAGGACCAGAAACTGCATGGGATTCAACTTCATTTCTCACTGGGAAACAAACACTAGCTAGCCTTACAAAAAAAACACTCTGCTTTTGAGAAAAGAGCACTCTTCTACTCTACTGTGTTTCCTATAGGTTCAGAAAAGTGAGCTTGCTCAGAACAAAAGAACTGTGCTTCCTACACACACGGGCCATATCTAGTTCAACTCTGCATAGGAAACTGACAAGAACAGTAGCTCCTCTTCAGTCCAATACACTGTACTTGCTGGGAGCCGACGCGAGAGATATTTGCACTGTGTATGAAAATGGGAACTCAATAGTGACTCTTCCCACCAGAAAAAAACTCTTGCCTGTAGGACCAGAAACTGCATGTGATTCAACTCCATTTAGGACTGGTAAACAAACCATAGCTCGCCTTAGAAGAAACACACTCTGCTTTTGAGAAAAGAGCACTCTTCTACTCTACTGTGTTTCTTATAGGGCCAGAACAGTGAGGTTGCTCAGAACAAAAGAACTGTGCTTCCTACACACAGGGGCCATATCTAGTTCAACTCTGCTTAGGAAACTGACAAGAAGAGTAGATCCTCTTCAGTCCAATACAGTTTACATGCTGGGAACAGACGCCCGTGCTATTTGCCCTGTGTACGACAATGGGAGCACAATAGTGACTCTTCTTACCAGAAAACACCTCTTGCTCGTAGGACCAGAATCTGCATGGGATTCAACTCCATTTAGGACTGGGAAACAAACGCTAGCTCCCCTTCCAAGAAACACACTCTGCTTTTGAGAAAAGAGCACTCTTCTACTCTACTGTTTTTCCTATGGGGTCCGAACAGTGAGCTCGCTCAGAACAAAAGAAGTGTGCTTCCTACACACATGGGCCATATCTAGTTCAACTCTGCTTCGGAAACTGACAAGAACAGTAGCTCCTCTTCAGTCCAATACACTGTACTTGCCGGGAGCAGACGCGAGTGCTATTTGCACTGTGTATGGCAAAGGGAGCACCATAGTGACTTTCCTTACCAGAAAACAACTGTTGCTCATAGTACCAGAAACTGCATGTGATTCAATTCCATTTAGGACTGGGAAAAAAACGCTAGCTCCCCTTACAAGAAACACACTCTGCTTTTGAGAAAAGAGCATTCTTCTACGCTCCTGTGTTTCCTAAAGGGCCAGAACAGTGAGCTTGCTCAGAACAAAAGAACTGTGCTTCCTACACACACGGGCCATATCTAGTTCATGTTTAGGAAACTGACAAGAACAGTAGCTCCTCTTCAGTCCAATATACTGTACTTGCTAAGAGCAGACGTGAGTGCTATTTGCACTGTGTATGGCAATGGGAGCACAATAGTGACTCTTCTTACCAGAAAACAACTCTTGCTCGTAGGACCAGAAACTGCATGGGATTCAACTTCATTTCTCACTGGGAAACAAACACTAGCTAGCCTTACAAGAAACATACTCTGCTTTTGAGAAAAGAGCACTCTTCTACTCTACTGTGTTTCCTATAGGTTCAGAACAGTGAGTTTGCTCAGAACAAAAGAACTGTGCTTCCTACACACACGGGCCATATCTAGTTCCACTCTGCTTAGGAACCTGACAAGAACAGTAGCTCCTCTTCTGTCTAATACAATGTACTTGCTGGGAGCAGACACGAGAGCTATTTGCACTGTGTATGACAATGGGAGCTCAATAGTGACTCTTCCCACCAAAAAACAACTCTTGCCTGTAGGACCAGAAACTGCATGTGATTCAACTCCATTTAGGACTGGGAAACAAACCCTAGCTCGCCTTAGAAGAAACACGCTCTGCTTTTGAGAAAAGAGCACTCTTCTACTCTACTGTGTTTCTTATACGGCCAGAACAGTGAGCTTGCTCAGAACAAAAGAACTGTGCTTCCTACACACACGGGCCATATCTAGTTCAACTCTGCTTAGGAAACTGACAAGAAGAGTAGATCCTCTTCAATCCAATACACTTTACATGCTGTTAACAGACGCCCGTGCTATTTGCCCTGTGTATGACAATGGGAGCACAATAGTGACTCTTCTTACCAGAAAACAACTCTTGCTCATAGGACCAGAAACTGCATGGGATTCAACTCCATTTAGGACTGGGAAACAAACGCTAGCTCGCCTTACAAGAAACACACTCTGCTTTTGAGAAAAGAGCACTCTTCTACTCTACTGTGTTTCTTATAAGGCCAGAACAGTGAGCTTGCTCAGAACAAAGAACTGTGCTTCCTACACACACGGGCCATATCTAGTTCAACTCTGCTTAGGAAACTGACAAGAAGAGTAGATCCTCTTCAGTCCAATACACTGAACATGCTGGGAACAGACGCCCGTGCTATTTGCCCTGTGTATGACAATGGGAGCACAATAGTGACTCTTCTTACCAGAAAACAACTCTTGCTCGTAGGACCAGAAACTGCATGGGATTCATCTCCATTTAGGACTGGGAAACAAACGCTAGCTTGCCTTACAAGAAACACACTCTGCTTTTGAGAAAAGAGCACTCTTCTACTCTACTGTTTTTCCTACGGGATCTGAACAGTGAGCTTGCTCAGAACAAAAGAACTGTGCTTCCTACACACACGGGCCATATCTAGTTCAACTCTGGTTAGAAAACTGAAAAGAACAGTATCTCCTCTTCTGTCCAATACACTGTACGTGCTGGGAACAGATGCGAGTGCTATTTGCACTGTGTATGGCAATGGGAGCGCAATAGTGACTCTTCTTACCAGAAAACAACTCTTGCTCGTAGGACCAGAAAATGCATGGGATTCAACTCCGTTTCTGACTGGGAAAAAAACACTAGCTAGCCTTACAAGAAACACACTCTGCTTTTGAGAAAAGAGCACTCTTCTACTCTACTGTGTTTCCTATAAGGCCAGAACAGTGAGCTTGCTCAGAACAAAAGAACTGTGATTCCTACACACATGGGCCATATCTAGTTCAACTCTGCTTCGGAAACTGACAAGAAGAGTAGCTCCTCTTCAGTCCAATACACTGTACTTGCTGGGAGCAGACCCGAGTGCTATTTGCACTGTGTATGGCAAAGGGAGCACAATAGTGACTTTCCTTACCAGAAAACAACTCTTGCTCGTAGTAACAGAAACTGAATGTGATTCAATTCCTTTTAGGACTGGGAAACAAACGCTAGCTCGCCTTACAAGAAACACACTCTGCTTTTGAGAAAAGAGCACTCTTCTACTCCACTGTGTTTCCTATGGTGTCCGAACAGTGAGCTTGCTCACAAAAAAAGAACTGTGCTTCCTACACACACGGGCCATATCTAGTTCAACTCTGCTTAGGAAACTGACAAGAACAGTATCTCCTCTTAAGTCCAACTCTACTTGCTGGGAGCAGACACGAGTGCTATTTGCACTGTGTATGGCAATGGGAGCACAATAGTGACTCTTCTTACCAGAAAACAACTCTTGCGAGTAGGACAAGAAACTGCATGGGATTCAACTTCGTTTCTGACTGGGAAACAAACACTAGCTAGCCTTACAAGAAACACGCTCTGCTTTTGAGAAAAGAGCACTCTTCTACTCTACTGTGTTTCCTATAGGGCCAGAACAGTGAGCTTGCTCAGAACAATAGAACTGTGCTTCCTACACACACGGACCATATCTAGTTCAACTCTTCTTAGGAAACTGACAAGAACAGTAGCTCCTCTTCAGTCCAATACACTGTACGTGCTGGGAACAGACGCGAGTGCTATTTGTACTGTGTATGGCAAAGGGAGCACAATAGTGACTTTCCTTACCAGAAAACAACTCTTGCTCCTAGTACCAGAAACTGCATGTGATTCAAATCCATTTAGGACTGGGAAACAAACTCTAGCTCACGCTACAAGAAACACACTCTGCTTTTGAGAAAAGAGCACTCTTCTACTCTACTGTGTTTCCTATAGGGCCAGAACAGTGAGCTTGCTCAGAACAAAAGAACTGTGCTTCCTACACACACGGGCCATATCTAGTTCAACTCTGCTCAGGAAACGGACAAGAATAGTAGCTTCTCTTCAGTCCAATACACTGTACATGCTGGGAACAGACGCCAGTGCTATTTGCCCTATGTATGACAATGGGAGCTCAATAGTGACTCTTCTTACCGGAAAAAAAATTCTTGCTCGTAGGACAGGAAGCTGCATGGGATTCAACGCCATTTAGGACTGGGAAACAAACGCTAGCTCGCCTTACAAGAAACACACTCTGCTTTTGAGAAAAGAGCACTCTTCTACTCAACTGTGTTTCCTATAGAGCCAGAAGTGTGAGCTTGCTCAGAACAAAAGAACTGTGCTTCCTACACACACGGGCCATATCTAGTTCAACTCTGGCTAGAAAACTGAAAAGAACAGTATCTCCTCTTCTGTCCAATACACTGTACTTGCTAGGAACAGATGCGAGTGCTATTTGCACACTTTATGGCAATGGGAGCGCAATAGTGACTCTTCTTACCAGAAAACAACTCTTGCTCATAGGACCAGAAAATGCATGGGATTCAACTCCGTTTCTGACTGGGAAACAAACACTAGCTAGCCTTACAAGAAACACACTCTGCTTTTGAGAAAAGAGCACTCTTCTACTCTACTGTGTTTCCTATAAGGCCAGAACAGTGAGCTTGCTCAGAACAAAAGAACTGTGATTCCTACACACATGGGCCATATCTAGTTCAACTCTGCTTCGGAAACTGACAAGAAGAGTAGCTCCTCTTCAGTCCAATACTCTGTACTTGCTGGGAGCAGACCCGAGTGCTATTTGCACTGTGTATGGCAAAGGGAGCACAATAGTGACTTTCCTTACCAGAAAACAACTCTTGCGAGTAGTACCAGAAACTGAATGTGATTCAATTCCTTTTAGGACTGGGAAACAAATGCTAGCTCACCTTACAAGAAACACACTCTGCTTTTGAGAAAAGAGCACTCTTCTACTCCACTGTGTTTCCTATGGTGTCTGAACAGTGAGCTTGCTCACAAAAAAAGAACTGTGCTTCCTACACACACGGACCATATCTAGTTCAACTCTGCTTAGGAAACTGACAAGAACAGTATCTCCTCTTAAGTCCAACTGTACTTGCTGGGAGCAGACACGAGTGCTATTTGCACTGTGTATGGCAATGGGAGCACAATAGTGACTCTTCTTACCAGAAAACAACTCTTGCGAGTAGGACCAGAAACTGCATGGGATTCAACTTCGTTTCTGACTGGGAAACAAACACTAGCTAGCCTTACAAGAAACACGCTCTGCTTTTGAGAAAAGAGCACTCTTCTACTCTACTGTGTTTCCTATAGGGCCAGAACAGTGAGCTTGCTCAGAACAATAGAACTGTGCTTCCTACACACACGGACCATATCTAGTTCAACTCTTCTTAGGAAACTGACAAGAACAGTAGCTCCTCTTCAGTCCAATACACTGTACGTGCTGGGAACAGACGCGATTGCTATTTGCACTGTGTATGGCAAAGGGAGCACAATAGTGACTTTCCTTACCAGAAAACAACTCTTGCTCCTAGTACCAGAAACTGCATGTGATTCAAATCCATTTAGGACTGGGAAACAAACTCTAGCTCACCCTACAAGAAACACACTCTGCTTTTGAGAAAAGAGCACTCTTCTACTCTACTGTGTTTCCTATAGGGCCAGAACAGTGAGCTTGCTCAGAACAAAAGAACTGTGCTTCCTACACACACGGACCATATCTAGTTCAACTCTGCTTAGGAAACTGACAAGAAGAGTAGATCCTCTTCAGTCCAATACACTTTACATGCTGGGAACAGACGCCCGTGCTATTTGCCCTGTGTATGACAATGGAAGCACAATAGTAACTCTTCTTACCAGAAAACAACTCTTGCTCGTAGGACCAGAAACTGCATGGGATTCAACTCCATTTAGGACTGGGAAACAAACGCTAGCTTGCCTTACAAGAAACACACTCTGCTTTTGAGAAAAGAGCACTCTTCTACTCTACTGTGTTTCCTATGGGGTCCGAACAGTGAGCTTGCTCAGAACAAAAGAACTGTGCTTCCTACACACATGGGCCATATCTAGTTCAACTCTGCTTCGGAAACTGACAAGAACAGTAGCTCCTCTTCAGTCCAATACACTGTACTTGCTGGGAGCAGACGCGAGTGCTATTTGCACTGTGTATGTCAAAGGGAGCACCATAGTGACTTTCCTTACCAGAAAACAACTGTTGCTCGTAGTATCAGAAACTTCATGTGATTCAATTCCATTTAGGACTGGGAAACAATCGCTAGCTCCTCTTACAAGAAACACACTCTGCTTTTGAGAAAAGAGCATTCTTCTACTCTACTGTGTTTCCTAAAGGGCCAGAACAGTGAGCTTGCTCAGAACAAAAGAACTGTGCTTCCTACACACGGGCCATATCTAGTTCAACTCTGCTTAAGAAAACTGACAAGAACAGTAGCTCCTCTTCAGTCCAATACACTGTACTTGCTAGGAGCAGACGCAAGTGCTATTTGCACTGTGTATGGCCATGGGAGCGCAATAGTGACTCTTCTTACCAGAAAACAGCTCTTGCTCGTAGGACCAGAAACTGCATGGGATTCAACTTCATTTCTCACTGGGAAACAAACACTAGCTAGCCTTACAAAAAAAACACTCTGCTTTTGAGAAAAGAGCACTCTTCTACTCTACTGTGGTTCCTATAGGTTCAGAAAAGTGAGCTTGCTCAGAACAAAAGAACTGTGCTTCCTACACACACGGGCCATATCTAGTTCAACTCTGCATAGGAAACTGACAAGAACAGTAGCTCCTCTTCAGTCCAATACACTGTACTTGCTGGGAGCCGACGCGAGAGATATTTGCACTGTGTATGAAAATGGGAACTCAATAGTGACTCTTCCCACCAGAAAAAAACTCTTGCCTGTAGGACCAGAAACTGCATGTGATTCAACTCCATTTAGGACTGGTAAACAAACCATAGCTCGCCTTAGAAGAAACACACTCTGCTTTTGAGAAAAGAGCACTCTTCTACTCTACTGTGTTTCTTATAGGGCCAGAACAGTGAGCTTGCTCAGAACAAAAGAACTGTGCTTCCTACACACAGGGGCCATATCTAGTTCAACTCTGCTTAGGAAACTGACAAGAAGAGTAGATCCTCTTCAGTCCAATACAGTTTACATGCTGGGAACAGACGCCCGTGCTATTTGCCCTGTGTACGACAATGGGAGCACAATAGTGACTCTTCTTACCAGAAAACACCTCTTGCTCGTAGGACCAGAATCTGCATGGGATTCAACTCCATTTAGGACTGGGAAACAAACGCTAGCTCCCCTTACAAGAAACACACTCTGCTTTTGAGAAAAGAGCACTCTTCTACTCTACTGTTTTTCCTATGGGGTCTGAACAGTGAGCTCGCTCAGAACAAAAGAAGTGTGCTTCCTACACACATGGGCCATATCTAGTTCAACTCTGCTTCGGAAACTGACAAGAACAGTAGCTCCTCTTCAGTCCAATACACTGTACTTGCCGGGAGCAGACGCGAGTGCTATTTGCACTGTGTATGGCAAAGGGAGCACCATAGTGACTTTCCTTACCAGAAAACAACTGTTGCTCATAGTACCAGAAACTGCATGTGATTCAATTCCATTTAGGACTGGGAAAAAAACGCTAGCTCCCCTTACAAGAAACACACTCTGCTTTTGAGAAAAGAGCATTCTTCTACGCTCCTGTGTTTCCTAAAGGGCCAGAACAGTGAGCTTGCTCAGAACAAAAGAACTGTGCTTCCTACACACACGGGCCATATCTAGTTCAACTCTGTTTAGGAAACTGACAAGAACAGTAGCTCCTCTTCAGTCCAATATACTGTACTTGCTAAGAGCAGATGTGAGTGCTATTTGCACTGTGTATGGCAATGGGAGCACAATAGTGACTCTTCTTACCAGAAAACAACTCTTGCTCGTAGGACCAGAAACTGCATGGGATTCAACTTCATTTCTCACTGGGAAACAAACACTAGCTAGCCTTACAAGAAACATACTCTGCTTTTGAGAAAAGAGCACTCTTCTACTCTACTGTGTTTCCTATAGGTTCAGAACAGTGAGTTTGCTCAGAACAAAAGAACTGTGCTTCCTACACACACGGGCCATATCTAGTTCCACTCTGCTTAGGAACCTGACAAGAACAGTAGCTCCTCTTCTGTCTAACAATGTACTTGCTGGGAGCAGACGCGAGAGCTATTTGCACTGTGTATGACAATGGGAGCTCAATAGTGACTCTTCCCACCAAAAAACAACTCTTGCCTGTAGGACCAGAAACTGCATGTGATTCAACTCCATTTAGGACTGGGAAACAAACCCTAGCTCGCCTTAGAAGAAACACGCTCTGCTTTTGAGAAAAGAGCACTCTTCTACTCTACTGTGTTTCTTATACGGCCAGAACAGTGAGCTTGCTCAGAACAAAAGAACTGTGCTTCCTACACACACGGGCCATATCTAGTTCAACTCTGCTTAGGAAACTGACAAGAAGAGTAGATCCTCTTCAATCCAATACACTTTACATGCTGTTAACAGACGCCCGTGCTATTTGCCCTGTGTATGACAATGGGAGCACAATAGTGACTCTTCTTACCAGAAAACAACTCTTGCTCATAGGACCAGAAACTGCATGGGATTCAACTCCATTTAGGACTGGGAAACAAACGCTAGCTCGCCTTACAAGAAACACACTCTGCTTTTGAGAAAAGAGCACTCTTCTACTCTACTGTGTTTCTTATAAGGCCAGAACAGTGAGCTTGCTCAGAACAAAGAACTGTGCTTCCTACACACACGGGCCATATCTAGTTCAACTCTGCTTAGGAAACTGACAAGAAGAGTAGATCCTCTTCAGTCCAATACACTGAACATGCTGGGAACAGACGCCCGTGCTATTTGCCCTGTGTATGACAATGGGAGCACAATAGTGACTCTTCTTACCAGAAAACAACTCTTGCTCGTAGGACCAGAAACTGCATGGGATTCATCTCCATTTAGGACTGGGAAACAAACGCTAGCTTGCCTTACAAGAAACACACTCTGCTTTTGAGAAAAGAGCACTCTTCTACTCTACTGTGTTTCCTATAAGGCCAGAACAGTGAGCTTGCTCAGAACAAAAGAACTGTGATTCCTACACACATGGGCCATATCTAGTTCAACTCTGCTTCGGAAACTGACAAGAAGAGTAGCTCCTCTTCAGTCCAATACACTGTACTTGCTGGGAGCAGACCCGAGTGCTATTTGCACTGTGTATGGCAAAGGGAGCACAATAGTGACTTTCCTTACCAGAAAACAACTCTTGCTCGTAGTAACAGAAACTGAATGTGATTCAATTCCTTTTAGGACTGGGAAACAAACGCTAGCTCGCCTTACAAGAAACACACTCTGCTTTTGAGAAAAGAGCACTCTTCTACTCCACTGTGTTTCCTATGGTGTCCGAACAGTGAGCTTGCTCACAAAAAAAGAACTGTGCTTCCTACACACACGGGCCATATCTAGTTCAACTCTGCTTAGGAAACTGACAAGAACAGTATCTCCTCTTAAGTCCAACTCTACTTGCTGGGAGCAGACACGAGTGCTATTTGCACTGTGTATGGCAATGGGAGCACAATAGTGACTCTTCTTACCAGAAAACAACTCTTGCGAGTAGGACAAGAAACTGCATGGGATTCAACTTCGTTTCTGACTGGGAAACAAACACTAGCTAGCCTTACAAGAAACACGCTCTGCTTTTGAGAAAAGAGCACTCTTCTACTCTACTGTGTTTCCTATAGGGCCAGAACAGTGAGCTTGCTCAGAACAATAGAACTGTGCTTCCTACACACACGGACCATATCTAGTTCAACTCTTCTTAGGAAACTGACAAGAACAGTAGCTCCTCTTCAGTCCAATACACTGTACGTGCTGGAAACAGACGCGAGTGCTATTTGTACTGTGTATGGCAAAGGGAGCACAATAGTGACTTTCCTTACCAGAAAACAACTCTTGCTCCTAGTACCAGAAACTGCATGTGATTCAAATCCATTTAGGACTGGGAAACAAACTCTAGCTCACGCTACAAGAAACACACTCTGCTTTTGAGAAAAGAGCACTCTTCTACTCTACTGTGTTTCCTATAGGGCCAGAACAGTGAGCTTGCTCAGAACAAAAGAACTGTGCTTCCTACACACACGGGCCATATCTAGTTCAACTCTGCTCAGGAAACGGACAAGAATAGTAGCTTCTCTTCAGTCCAATACACTGTACATGCTGGGAACAGACGCCAGTGCTATTTGCCCTATGTATGACAATGGGAGCTCAATAGTGACTCTTCTTACCGGAAAAAAAATTCTTGCTCGTAGGACCAGAAGCTGCATGGGATTCAACGCCATTTAGGACTGGGAAACAAACGCTAGCTCGCCTTACAAGAAACACACTCTGCTTTTGAGAAAAGAGCACTCTTCTACTCAACTGTGTTTCCTATAGAGCCAGAAGTGTGAGCTTGCTCAGAACAAAAGAACTGTGCTTCCTACACACACGGGCCATATCTAGTTCAACTCTGGCTAGAAAACTGAAAAGAACAGTATCTCCTCTTCTGTCCAATACACTGTACTTGCTAGGAACAGATGCGAGTGCTATTTGCACACTTTATGGCAATGGGAGCGCAATAGTGACTCTTCTTACCAGAAAACAACTCTTGCTCATAGGACCAGAAAATGCATGGGATTCAACTCCGTTTCTGACTGGGAAACAAACACTAGCTAGCCTTACAAGAAACACACTCTGCTTTTGAGAAAAGAGCACTCTTCTACTCTACTGTGTTTCCTATAAGGCCAGAACAGTGAGCTTGCTCAGAACAAAAGAACTGTGATTCCTACACACATGGGCCATATCTAGTTCAACTCTGCTTCGGAAACTGACAAGAAGAGTAGCTCCTCTTCAGTCCAATACTCTGTACTTGCTGGGAGCAGACCCGAGTGCTATTTGCACTGTGTATGGCAAAGGGAGCACAATAGTGACTTTCCTTACCAGAAAACAACTCTTGCGAGTAGTACCAGAAACTGAATGTGATTCAATTCCTTTTAGGACTGGGAAACAAACGCTAGCTCACCTTACAAGAAACACACTCTGCTTTTGAGAAAAGAGCACTCTTCTACTCCACTGTGTTTCCTATGGTGTCCGAACAGTGAGCTTGCTCACAAAAAAAGAACTGTGCTTCCTACACACACGGACCATATCTAGTTCAACTCTGCTTAGGAAACTGACAAGAACAGTATCTCCTCTTAAGTCCAACTGTACTTGCTGGGAGCAGACACGAGTGCTATTTGCACTGTGTATGGCAATGGGAGCACAATAGTGACTCTTCTTACCAGAAAACAACTCTTGCGAGTAGGACCAGAAACTGCATGGGATTCAACTTCGTTTCTGACTGGGAAACAAACACTAGCTAGCCTTACAAGAAACACGCTCTGCTTTTGAGAAAAGAGCACTCTTCTACTCTACTGTGTTTCCTATAGGGCCAGAACAGTGAGCTTGCTCAGAACAATAGAACTGTGCTTCCTACACACACGGACCATATCTAGTTCAACTCTTCTTAGGAAACTGACAAGAACAGTAGCTCCTCTTCAGTCCAATACACTGTACGTGCTGGGAACAGACGCGATTGCTATTTGCACTGTGTATGGCAAAGGGAGCACAATAGTGACTTTCCTTACCAGAAAACAACTCTTGCTCCTAGTACCAGAAACTGCATGTGATTCAAATCCATTTAGGACTGGGAAACAAACTCTAGCTCACCCTACAAGAAACACACTCTGCTTTTGAGAAAAGAGCACTCTTCTACTCTACTGTGTTTCCTATAGGGCCAGAACAGTGAGCTTGCTCAGAACAAAAGAACTGTGCTTCCTACACACACGGGCCATATCTAGTTCAACTCTGCTCAGGAAACAGACAAGAACAGTAGCTTCTCTTCAGTCCAATACACTGTACATGCTGGGAACAGACGCCAGTGCTATTTGCCCTATGTATGACAATTGGAGCTCAATAGTGACTCTTCTTACCGGAAAAAAATTCTTGCTCGTAGGACCAGAAGCTGCATGGGATTCAACGCCATTTAGGACTGGGAAACAAACGCTAGCTCGCCTTACAAGAAACACACTCTGCTTTTGAGAAAAGAGCACTCTTCTACTCAACTGTGTTTCCTATAGAGCCAGAAGTGTGAGCTTGCTCAGAACAAAAGAACTGTGCTTCCTACACACACGGGCCATATCTAGTTCAACTCTGGCTAGAAAACTGAAAAGAACAGTATCTCCTCTTCTGTCCAATACACTGTACTTGCTAGGAACAGATGCGAGTGCTATTTGCACACTTTATGGCAATGGGAGCGCAATAGTGACTCTTCTTACCAGAAAACAACTCTTGCTCATAGGACCAGAAAATGCATGGGATTCAACTCCGTTTCTGACTGGGAAACAAACACTAGCTAGCCTTACAAGAAACACACTCTGCTTTTGAGAAAAGAGCACTCTTCTACTCTACTGTGTTTCCTATAAGGCCAGAACAGTGAGCTTGCTCAGAACAAAAGAACTGTGATTCCTACACACATGGGCCATATCTAGTTCAACTCTGCTTCGGAAACTGACAAGAAGAGTAGCTCCTCTTCAGTCCAATACTCTGTACTTGCTGGGAGCAGACCCGAGTGCTATTTGCACTGTGTATGGCAAAGGGAGCACAATAGTGACTTTCCTTACCAGAAAACAACTCTTGCGAGTAGTACCAGAAACTGAATGTGATTCAATTCCTTTTAGGACTGGGAAACAAACGCTAGCTCACCTTACAAGAAACACACTCTGCTTTTGAGAAAAGAGCACTCTTCTACTCCACTGTGTTTCCTATGGTGTCCGAACAGTTAGCTTGATCACAAAAAAAGAACTGTGCTTCCTACACACACGGACCATATCTAGTTCAACTCTGCTTAGGAAACTGACAAGAACAGTATCTCCTCTTAAGTCCAACTGTACTTGCTGGGAGCAGACACGAGTGCTATTTGCACTGTGTATGGCAATGGGAGCACAATAGTGACTCTTCTTACCAGAAAACAACTCTTGCGAGTAGGACCAGAAACTGCATGGGATTCAACTTCGTTTCTGACTGGGAAACAAACACTAGCTAGCCTTACAAGAAACACGCTCTGCTTTTGAGAAAAGAGCACTCTTCTACTCTACTGTGTTTCCTATAGGGCCAGAACAGTGAGCTTGCTCAGAACAATAGAACTGTGCTTCCTACACACACGGACCATATCTAGTTCAACTCTTCTTAGGAAACTGACAAGAACAGTAGCTCCTCTTCAGTCCAATACACTGTACGTGCTGGGAACAGACGCGATTGCTATTTGCACTGTGTATGGCAAAGGGAGCACAATAGTGACTTTCCTTACCAGAAAACAACTCTTGCTCCTAGTACCAGAAACTGCATGTGATTCAAATCCATTTAGGACTGGGAAACAAACTCTAGCTCACCCTACAAGAAACACACTCTGCTTTTGAGAAAAGAGCACTCTTCTACTCTACTGTGTTTCCTATAGGGCCAGAACAGTGAGCTTGCTCAGAACAAAAGAACTGTGCTTCCTACACACACGGGCCATATCTAGTTCAACTCTGCTCAGGAAACAGACAAGAACAGTAGCTTCTCTTCAGTCCAATACACTGTACATGCTGGGAACAGACGCCAGTGCTATTTGCCCTATGTATGACAATTGGAGCTCAATAGTGACTCTTCTTACCGGAAAAAAATTCTTGCTCGTAGGACCAGAAGCTGCATGGGATTCAACGCCATTTAGGACTGGGAAACAAACGCTAGCTCGCCTTACAAGAAACACACTCTGCTTTTGAGAAAAGAGCACTCTTCTACTCAACTGTGTTTCCTATAGAGCCAGAAGTGTGAGCTTGCTCAGAACAAAAGAACTGTGCTTCCTACACACACGGGCCATATCTAGTTCAACTCTGATTTGGAAACTGACAAGAACAGTAGATCCTCTTCAGTCCAATACATTGTACATGCTGGGAACAAACGACAGTGCTATTTGCGCTGTGTATGACAATGGGAGCGTAATAGTGACTCTTATTACCAGAAAACAACTCTTGCTTGTAGGACCAGAAACTGCATGTGATTCAACTCCATTTAGGACTTGGAAACAAACGTTAGCTTGCCTTACAAGAAACACACTCTGCTTTTGAGAAAAGAGCACTCTTCTACTCTACTGTGTTTCCTAAGGGGTCCGAACAGAGAGTTTGCTCAGAACAAAAGAACTGAGCTTCCTACACACATGGGCCATATCTAGTTCAACTCTGCTTCGGAAACTGACAAGAACAGTAGCTCCTCTTCAGTCCAATACACTGTACTTGCTGGGAGCAGACATGAGTGCTATTTGCACTGTGTATGACAAAGGGAGCACCATAGTGACTTTCCTTACCAGAAAACAACTGTTGCTCGTAGTACCAGAAACTGCATGTGATTCAATTCCATTTAGGACTGGGAAACAAACGCTAGCTCGCCTTACAAGAAACACACTCTGCTTTTGAGAAAAGAGCATTCTTCTACGCTACTGTGTTTCCTAAAGGGCCAGAACAGTGAGCTTGCTCAGAACAAAAGAACTGTGCTTCCTACACACACGGACCATATCTAGTTCAACTCTGCTTAGGAAACTGACAAGAAGAGTAGATCCTCTTCAGTCCAATACACTTTACATGCTGGGAACAGACGCCCGTGCTATTTGCCCTGTGTATAACAATGGAAGCACAATAGTGACTCTTCTTACCAGAAAACAACTCTTGCTCGTAGGACCAGAAACTGCATGGGATTCAACTCCATTTAGGACTGGGAAACAAACGCTAGCTTGCCTTACAAGAAACACACTCTGCTTTTGAGAAAAGAGCACTCTTCTACTCTACTGTGTTTCCTATGGGGTCCGAACAGTGAGCTTGCTCAGAACAAAAGAACTGTGCTTCCTACACACATGGGCCATATCTAGTTCAACTCTGCTTCGGAAACTGACAAGAACAGTAGCTCCTCTTCAGTCCAATACACTGTACTTGCTGGGAGCAGACGCGAGTGCTATTTGCACTGTGTATGTCAAAGGGAGCACCATAGTGACTTTCCTTACCAGAAAACAACTGTTGCTCGTAGTATCAGAAACTTCATGTGATTCAATTCCATTTAGGACTGGGAAACAATCGCTAGCTCCCCTTACAAGAAACACACTCTGCTTTTGAGAAAAGAGCATTCTTCTACTCTACTGTGTTTCCTAAAGGGCCAGAACAGTGAGCTTGCTCAGAACAAAAGAACTGTGCTTCCTACACACGGGCCATATCTAGTTCAACTCTGCTTAAGAAAACTGACAAGAACAGTAGCTCCTCTTCAGTCCAATACACTGTACTTGCTAGGAGCAGACGCAAGTGCTATTTGCACTGTGTATGGCCATGTTAGCGCAATAGTGACTCTTCTTACCAGAAAACAGCTCTTGCTCGTAGGACCAGAAACTGCATGGGATTCAACTTCATTTCTCACTGGGAAACAAACACTAGCTAGCCTTACAAAAAAAACACTCTGCTTTTGAGAAAAGAGCACTCTTCTACTCTACTGTGTTTCCTATAGGTTCAGAAAAGTGAGCTTGCTCAGAACAAAAGAACTGTGCTTCCTACACACACGGGCCATATCTAGTTCAACTCTGCATAGGAAACTGACAAGAACAGTAGCTCCTCTTCAGTCCAATACACTGTACTTGCTGGGAGCCGACGTGAGAGATATTTGCACTGTGTATGAAAATGGGAACTCAATAGTGACTCTTCCCACCAGAAAAAAACTCTTGCCTGTAGGACCAGAAACTGCATGTGATTCAACTCCATTTAGGACTGGGAAACAAACCATAGCTCGCCTTAGAAGAAACACACTCTGCTTTTGAGAAAAGAGCACTCTTCTACTCTACTGTGTTTCTTATAGGGCCAGAACAGTGAACTTGCTCAGAACAAAAGAACTGTGCTTCCTACACACACGGGCCATATCTAGTTCAACTCTGCTTAGGAAACTGACAAGAAGAGTAGATCCTCTTCAGTCCAATACAGTTTACATGCTGGGAACAGACGCCCGTGCTATTTGCCCTGTGTACGACAATGGGAGCACAATAGTGACTCTTCTTACCAGAAAACACCTCTTGCTCGTAGGACCAGAATCTGCATGGGATTCAACTCCATTTAGGACTGGGAAACAAACGCTAGCTCCCCTTCCAAGAAACACACTCTGCTTTTGAGAAAAGAGCACTCTTCTACTCTACTGTTTTTCCTATGGGGTCCGAACAGTGAGCTCGCTCAGAACAAAAGAAGTGTGCTTCCTACACACATGGGCCATATCTAGTTCAACTCTGCTTCGGAAACTGACAAGAACAGTAGCTCCTCTTCAGTCCAATACACTGTACTTGCCGGGAGTAGACGCGAGTGCTATTTGCACTGTGTATGGCAAAGGGAGCACCATAGTGACTTTCCTTACCAGAAAACAACTGTTGCTCATAGTACCAGAAACTGCATGTGATTCAATTCCATTTAGGACTGGGAAAAAAACGCTAGCTCCCCTTACGAGAAACACACTCTGCTTTTGAGAAAAGAGCATTCTTCTACTCTACTGTGTTTCCTAAAGTGCCAAAACAGTGAGCTTGCTCAGAACAAAAGAACTGTGCTTCCTACACTCGGGCCATATCTAGTTCAACTCTGCTTAGGAAACTGACAAGAACAGTAGCTCCTATTCAGTCCAATACACTGTACTTGCTAGGAACAGACGCAAGTGCTATTTGCACTGTGTATGGCCATGTTAGCGCAATAGTGACTCTTCTTACCAGAAAACAGCTCTTGCTCGTAGGACCAGAAACTGCATGGGATTCAACTTCATTTCTCACTGGGAAACAAACACTAGCTAGCCTTTCAAGAAACACACTCTGCTTTTGAGAAAAGAGCACTCTTCTACTCTACTGTGTTTCCTATAGGTTCAGAACAGTGAGCTTGCTCAGAACAAAAGAACTGTGCTTCCTACACACACGGGCCATATCTAGTTCAACTCTGCATAGGAAACTGACAAGAACAGTAGCTCCTCTTCTGTCTAATACAATGTACTTGCTGGGAGCAGACGCGAGAGCTATTTGCACTGTGTATGACAATGGGAACTCAATAGTGACTCTTCCCACCAGAAAACAACTCTTGCCTGTAGGACCAGAAACTGCATGTGATTCAACTCCATTTAGGACTGGGAAACAAACCATAGCTCGCCTTAGAAGAAACACACTCTGCTTTTGAGAAAAGAGCACTCTTCTACTCTACTGTGTTTCCTATAGGGCCAGAACAGTGAGCTTGCTAAGAACAAAAGAACTGTGCTTCCTACACACACGGGCCATATCTAGTTCAACTCTGCTTAGGAAACTGACAAGAAGAGTAGATCCTCTTCAGTCCAATACACTTTACATGCTGGGAACAGACGCCCGTGCTATTTGCCCTGTGTACGACAATGGGAGCACAATAGTGACTCTTCTTACCAGAAAACAACTCTTGCTCGTAGGACCAGAAACTGCATGAGATTCAACTCCATTTATGACTGGGAAACGAATGCTAGCTCGCCTTACAAGAAACACACTCTGCTTTTGAGAAAAGAGCACTCTTCTACTCCACTGTGTTTCCTATGGTGTCCGAACAGTGAGCTTGCTCACAAAAAAAGAACTGTGATTCCTACACACACGGGCCATATCTAGTTCAACTCTGCTTAGGAAACTGACAAGAACAGTATCTCCTCTTCAGTCCAATACACTGTACTTGCTGGGAGCAGACACGAGTGCTATTTGCACTGAGTATGACAATGGGAGCTCAATAGTGACTCTTCCCACCAGAAAACAACTCTTGCCTGTAGGCCCAGAAACTGCATGTGATTCAACTCCATTTAGGACTGGGAAACAAACCATAGCTCGCCTTAGAAGAAACACGCTCTGCTTTTGAGAAAAGAGCACTCTTCTACTCTACTGTGTTTCCTATAGGGCCAGAACAGTGAGCTTGCTCAGAACAAAAGAACTGTGCTTCCTACACACACGGGCCATATCTAGTTCAACTCTGCTCAGGAAACGGACAAGAACAGTAGCTCCTCTTCAGTCCAATACACTGTACATGCTGGGAACAGACGCCAGTGCTATTTGCCCTATGTATGACAATGGGAGCTCAATAGTGACTCTTCTTACCGGAAAAAAATTCTTGCTCGTAGGACCAGAAGCTGCATGGGATTCAACGCCATTTAGGACTGGGAAACAAACGCTAGCTCGCCTTACAAGAAACACACTCTGCTTTTGAGAAAAGAGCACTCTTCTACTCAACTGTGTTTCCTATAGAGCCAGAAGTGTGAGCTTGCTCAGAACAAAAGAACTGTGCTTCCTACACACACGGGCCATATGTAGTTCAACTCTGCTTTGGAAACTGACAAGAACAGTAGATCCTCTTCAGTCCAATACATTGTACATGCTGGGAATAAACGACAGTGCTATTTGCGCTGTGTATGACAATGGGAGCGTAATAGTGACTCTTATTACCAGAAAACAACTCTTGCTTGTAGGACCAGAAACTGCATGTGATTCAACTCCATTTAGGACTTGGAAACAAACGCTAGCTTGCCTTACAAGAAACACACTCTGCTTTTGAGAAAAGAGCACTCTTCTACTCTACTGTGTTTCCTAAGGGGTCCGAACAGAGAGTTTGCTCAGAACAAAAGAACTGAGCTTCCTACACACATGGGCCATATCAGGTTCAACTGTGCTTCGGAAACTGACAAGAACAGTAGCTCCTCTTCAGTCCAATACACTGTACTTGCTGGGAGCAGACGTGAGCGCTATTTGCACTGTGTATGGCAACGGGAGCGCAATAGTGACTCTTCTTACCAGAAAAAAACTCTTGCTCGTAGGACCAGAAACTGCATGGGATTCAACTTCATTTCTCACTGGGAAACAAACACTAGCTAGCCTTTCAAGAAACACACTCTGCTTTTGAGAAAAGAGCACTCTTCTACTCTACTGTGTTTCCTCTAAGGCCAGAACAGTGAGCTTGCTCAGAACAAAAGAACTGTGCTTCCTACACACATGGGCCATATCTAGTTCAACTCTGCTTCGGAAACTGACAAGAACAGTAGCTCCTCTTCAGTCCAATACACTGTACTTGCTGGGAGCAGACCCGAGTGCTATTTGCACTGTGTATGGCAAAGGGAGCACAATAGTGACTTTCCTTACCAGAAAACAACTCTTGCTCTTAGTACCAGAAACTGAATGTGATTCAATTCCTTTTAGGACTGGGAAACAAACTCTAGCTCGCCTTACAAGAAATACACTCTGCTTTTGAGAAAAGAGCACTCGCCTACTCTACAGTGTTTCCTATGGGGTCCGAACAGTGAGCTTGCTCAGAACAAAAGAACTGTGAGTCCTACACACACGGGCCATATCTAGTTCAACTCTGCTTAGGAAACTGACAAGAACAGTAGATCCTACTCAGTCCAATACACTGTACGTGCTGGGAACAGACACCCGTGCTATTTGCCCTGTGTATGACAATGGGAGCGTAATTGTGACTCTTCTTACCAGAAAACAACTCTTGCTCGTAGGACCAGAAACTGCATGAGATTCAACTCCATTTATGACTGGGAAACGAATGCTAGCTCGCCTTACAAGAAACACACTCTGCTTTTGAGAAAAGAGCACTCTTCTACTCCACTGTGTTTCCTATGGTGTCCGAACAGTGAGCTTTCTCACAAAAAAAGAACTGTGATTCCTACACACACGGGCCATATCTAGTTCAACTCTGCTTAGGAAACTGACAAGAACAGTATCTCCTCTTCAGTCCAATACACTGTACTTGCTGGGAGCAGACACGAGTGCTATTTGCACTGAGTATGACAATGGGAGCTCAATAGTGACTCTTCCCACCAGAAAACAACTCTTGCCTGTAGGACCAGAAACTGCATGTGATTCAACTCCATTTAGGACTGGGAAACAAACCATAGCTCCCCTTAGAAGAAACACGCTCTGCTTTTGAGAAAAGAGCACTCTTCTACTCTACTGTGTTTCCTATAGGGCCAGAACAGTGAGCTTGCTCAGAACAAAAGAACTGTGCTTCCTACACACACGGGCCATATCTAGTTCAACTCTGCTCAGGAAACGGACAAGAACAGTAGCTCCTCTTCAGTCCAATACACTGTACATGCTGGGAACAGACGCCAGTGCTATTTGCCCTATGTATGACAATGGGAGCTCAATAGTGACTCTTCTTACCGGAAAAAAAATTCTTGCTCGTAGGACCAGAAGCTGCATGGGATTCAACGCCATTTAGGACTGGGAAACAAACGCTAGCTCGCCTTACAAGAAACACACTCTGCTTTTGAGAAAAGAGCACTCTTCTACTCAACTGTGTTTCCTATAGAGCCAGAAGTGTGAGCTTGCTCAGAACAAAAGAACTGTGCTTCCTACACACACGGGCCATATCTAGTTCAACTCTGCTTTGGAAACTGACAAGAACAGTAGATCCTCTTCAGTCCAATACATTGTACATGCTGGGAACAAACGACAGTGCTATTTACGCTGTGTATGACTATGGGAGCATAATAGTGACTCTTATTACCAGAAAACAACTCTTGCTTGTAGGACCAGAAACTGCATGTGATTCAACTCCATTTAGGACTTGGAAACAAATGCTAGCTTGCCTTACAAGAAACACACTCTGCTTTTGAGAAAAGAGCACTCTTCTACTCTACTGTGTTTCCTAAGGGGTCCGAACAGAGAGTTTGCTCAGAACAAAAGAACTGAGCTTCCTACACACATGGGCCATATCTAGTTCAACTCTGCTTCGGAAACTGACAAGAACAGTAGCTCCTCTTCAGTCCAATACACTGTACTTGCTGGGAGCAGACGTGAGTGCTATTTGCACTGTGAATGACAAAGGGAGCACCATAGTGACTTTCCTTACCAGAAAACAACTGTTGCTCGTAGTACCAGAAACTGCATGTGATTCAATTCCATTTAGGACTGGGAAACAAACGCTAGCTCGCCTTACAAGAAACACACTCTGCTTTTGAGAAAAGAGCATTCTTCTACGCTACTGTGTTTCCTAAAGGGCCAGAACAGTGAGCTTGCTCAGAACAAAAGAACTGTGCTTCCTACACACACAGACCATATCTAGTTCAACTCTGCTTAGGAAACTGACAAGAAGAGTAGATCCTCTTCAGTCCAATACACTTTACATGCTGGGAAGAGACGCCCGTGTTATTTGCCCTGTGTATGACAATGGAAGCACAATAGTGACTCTTCTTACCAGAAAACAACTCTTGCTCGTAGGACAAGAAACTGCATGGGATTCAACTCCATTTAGGACTGGGAAACAAACGCTAGCTTGCCTTACAAGAAACACACTCTGCTTTTGAGAAAAGAGCACTCTTCTACTCTACTGTGTTTCCTATGGGGTCCGAACAGTGAGCTTGCTCAGAACAAAAGAACTGTGCTTCCTACACACATGGGCCATATCTAGTTCAACTCTGCTTCGGAAACTGACAAGAACAGTAGCTCCTCTTCAGTCCAATACACTGTACTTGCTGGGAGCAGACGCGAGTGCTATTTGCACTGTGTATGGCAAAGGGAGCACCATAGTGACTTTCCTTACCAGAAAACAACTGTTGCTAGTAGTATCAGAAACTGCATGTGATTCAATTCCATTTAGGACTGGGAAACAATCGCTAGCTCCCCTTACAAGAAACACACTCTGCTTTTGAGAAAAGAGCATTCTTCTACTCTACTGTGTTTCCTAAAGGGCCAGATCAGTGAGCTTTCTCAGAACAAAAGAACTGTGCTTCCTACACACGGGCCATATCTAGTTCAACTCTGCTTAAGAAAACTGACAAGAGCAGTAGCTCCTCTTCAGTCCAATACACTGTACTTGCTAGGAGCAGACGCAAGTGCTATTTCCACTGTGTATGGCCATGGGAGCGCAATAGTGACTCTTCTTACCAGAAAACAGCTCTTGCTCGTAGGACCAGAAACTGCATGGGATTCAACTTCATTTCTCACTGGGAAACAAACACTAGCTAGCCTTACAAGAAAAACACTCTGCTTTTGAGAAAAGAGCACTCTTCTACTCTACTGTGTTTCCTATAGGTTCAGAAAAGTGAGCTTGCTCAGAACAAAAGAACTGTGCTTCCTACACACACGGGCCATATCTAGTTCAACTCTGCATAGGAAACTGACAAGAACAGTAGCTCCTCTTCTGTGTAATACAATGTACTTGCTGGGAGCCGACGCGAGAGCTATTTGCACTGTGTATGAAAATGGGAACTCAATAGTGACTCTTCCCACCAGAAAACAACTCTTGCCTGTAGGACCAGAAACTGCATGTGATTCAACTCCATTTAGGACTGGGAAACAAACCATAGCTCGCCTTAGAAGAAACACACTCTGCTTTTGAGAAAAGAGCACTCTTCTACTCTACTGTGTTTCTTATAGGGCCAGAACAATGAGCTTGCTCAGAACAAAAGAACTGTGCTTCCTACACACAAGGGCCATATCTAGTTCAACTCTGCTTAGGAAACTGACAAGAAGAGTAGATCCTCTTCAGTCCAATACACTTTACATGCTGGGAACTGACGCCCGTGCTATTTGCCCTGTGTACGACAATGGGAGCACAATAGTGACTCTTCTTACCAGAAAACACCTCTTGCTCGTAGGACCAGAATCTGCATGGGATTCAACTCCATTTAGGACTGGGAAACAAACGCTAGCTCCCCTTACAAGAAACACACTCTGCTTTTGAGAAAAGAGCACTCTTCTACTATACTGTGTTTCCTATGGGGTACGAACAGTGAGCTCGCTCAGAACAAAAGAAGTGTGCTTCCTACACACACGGGCCATATCTAGTTCAACTCTGCTTAGGAAACTGACAAGAACAGTAGCTCCTATTCAGTCCAATACACTGTACTTGCTAGGAGCAGACGCGAGTGCTATTTGCACTGTGTATGGCAACAGGAGCGCAATAGTGACTCTTCTTACCAGAAAACAACTCTTGCTCGTAGGACCAGAAACTGCATGGGATTCAACTTCATTTCTCACTGGGAAACAAACACTAGCTAGCCTTTCAAGAAACACACTCTGCTTTTGAGAAAAGAGCACTCTTCTACTCTACTGTGTTTCTTATAGGGCCAGAACAGTGAGCTTGCTAAGAACAAAAGAACTGTGCTTCCTACACACACGGCCATATCTAGTTCAACTCTGCTTAGGAAACTGACAAGAAGAGTAGATCCTCTTCAGTCCAATACACTTTACATGCTGGGAACAGACGCCCGTGCTATTTGCCCTGTGTACGACAATGGGAGCACAATAGTGACTCTTCTTACCAGAAAACAACTCTTGCTTGTAGGACCAGAATCTGCATGGGATTCAACTCCATTTAGGACTGGGAAACAAACGCTAGCTCCCCTTACAAGAAACACACTCTGCTTTTGAGAAAAGAGCACTCTTCTACTCTACTGTGTTTCCTATGGGGTCCGAACAGTGAGCTTGCTCAGAACAAAAGAACTGTGCTTCCTACACACACGGGCCATATCTAGTTCAAATCTGCTTCGGAAACTGACAGGAACAGTAGCTCCTCTTCAGTCCAATACACTGTACTTGCTGAAAGCAGACGCGAGTGCTATTTGCACTGTGTATGGCAATGGGAGCACCATAGTGACTTTCCTTACCAGAAAACAACTCTTGCTCGTAGTACCAGAAACTGCATGTGATTCAATTCCATTTAGGACTGGGAAACAAACGCTAGCTCGCCTTACAAGAAACACACTCTGCTTTTGAGATAAGAGCACTCTTCGGCTCTACTGTGTTTCCTAAAGGGCCAGAACAGTGAGCTTGCTCAGAACAAAAGAACTGTGCTTCCTACACACACGGCCATATCTAGTTCAACTCTGTTTAGGAAACTGACAAGAACAGTAGCTCCTCTACTGTACAATACACTGTACTTGCTGGGAACAGACGCGAGTGCTATTTGCACTGTGTATGGAAATGGGAGCACAATAGTGACTCTTTTTACCAGAAAACAACTCTTGCTCGTAGGACCAGAAACTGCATGTGAATCAACTCCATTTAGGACTGGGAAATAATCGCTAGCTCGCCT
The DNA here is from genome assembly GCF_949786415.1 of Peromyscus eremicus. Lineage (NCBI taxonomy): Eukaryota > Metazoa > Chordata > Mammalia > Rodentia > Cricetidae > Peromyscus > Peromyscus eremicus. The sequence continues at coordinate 158,093 of NW_026734430.1, forward strand.
TAGAGGAAACACACGCTGCTTTTGAGAAAAGAGCACTCATCTACTCTACTGTGTTTCCTATGGTGTCCGAACAGTGAGCTTGCTCATAACAAAAAACTGTGCTTCCTACACACAGGGGCCATATCTACTTCAACTCTGCTTAGGAAACTGACAAGAACAGTAGCTCCTCTTCAGTCCAATACAATGTACTTTCTGGGAAAAAACGCGAGTGCAATTTGCTCTGTGTATGGCAATGGTAGCACAATAGTGACTTTCCTTACCAGAAAACAACTCTTGCTCATAGGAACAGAAACTGCATGGGATTAAACTGCATTTAGGACTGGGAAACAAACACTAGCTCGCCTTACAAGAAACACACTCTGCTTTTGACAAAAGAGCACTCTTCTACTCTAGTGTGTTTCCTATAGGGCCAGAACAGTGAGCTTGCTCAGAACAAAAGAACTGTGCTTCCTACACATGGGCCATATCTAGTTCAACTCTGCTTAGGAAACTGACAAGAACAGTAGCTCCTCTTCATTCCAATTCACTGTTCTTGCTGGGAACAGACGCCAGTGCTATTTGCACTGTGTATGGCAAAGGAACACAATAGTGACTCATCTTTCCAGAAAACAACTCTTACTCTTAGGACCAGAAACTGCATGTGATTCAACTCCATTTAGGACTGGGAAACAATCGCTAGCTTGCCTTACAAGAAACACACTCTGCTTTTGAGAAAAGAGCACTCTTCTACTCTACTGTGTTTCCTATGGGGTCCGAACAGTGAGCTTGCTCAGAACAATTGAGCTTTGCTTCCTAAACACACAGGCCATATCTAGTTCAACTCTGCTTAGGAAACTGACAAGAACAGTAGCTACTCTTCAGTACAATACACTGTACTTGCTTGGAACAGACGCGAGTGCTATTTGCATTGTGTATGGCAATGGGAACGCAATAGTGACTTTCTTTACCAGAAAACAACTCTTGCTCGTAGGACAAAAAACTGCATGTGATTCAACTCCATTTAGGACTGGGATACAAACGCTAGCTCGCCTTACAAGAAACACACTCTGCTTTTGAGAAAAGAGCACTCTTCTACTCTAGTGTGTTTCCTATGGGGTCCGAACAGTGAGCTTGCTCAAAAAAAAAGAATTGTGCTTCCTAAACACGCGGGCCATATCTAGTTCAGTTCTGCTTAGGAAACTTAACAAGAACAGTAGATCCTCTTCAGTCCAATACACAGTACATGCTGGGAACAGACGCCAGTGCTATTTGCCCTGTGTATGACAATGGGAGCGCAATAGTGACTCTTCCTACCAGAAAACAACTCTTGCTCGTAGGACCAGAAACTGCATGGGATTCAACTCCATTTAGGACTGGGAAACAAATGCTATTTCGCATTACAAGAAACACACTCTACTTTTGAGAAAAGAGCACTCTTCTACTCTACTGTTTTTCCTATGGGGTCCGAACAGTGAGCTTGCTCACAACAAAAGAACTGTGCTTCCTACACACATGGGCCATATCTAGTTCAACTCTGCTTAGGAAACTGACAAGAACAGTAGCTCCTCTTCAGTCAAATACACTGTACTTGCTGCGAAGAGACGCGAGTGCTATTTGCACTGTGTATGACAATGGGAGCACAATAGTGTCTCTTCTTACCAGAAAACACTCTTGCTCATAGGAATTGAAACTGCATGTGATTCAACTCCCTTTAAGACTGGGGAACAAACACTGGCTTGCCTTACAAGAAACATACTCTGCTTTTGAGAAAAGAGCACTCTTCTACTCTACTGTGTTTCCTATAGGGCCAGAACAGTGAGCTTGCTCAGAACAAAAGAACTGTGCTTCCTACACACATGGGCCATATCTAATTCAACTCTGCTTAGGAAACTGACAAGAACAGTAGCTCCTCTTCAGTTCAATACACTGTACATGCTAGGAACAGACGCCAGTGCTACTTGCCCTGTGTATGACAATGGGAGCGCAATAGTGACTCTTCCTACCAGAAAACAACTCTTGCTCGTAGGACCAGAAACTGCATGGGATTCAACTCCATTTAGGACTGGGAAACAAATGCTATTTCGCATTACAAGAAACACACTCTACTTTTGAGAAAAGAGCACTCTTCTACTCTACTGTTTTTCCTATTGGGTCCGAACAGTGAGCTTGCTCACAACAAAAGAACTGTGCTTCCTACACACATAGGCCATATCTAGTTCAACTCTGCTTAGGAAACTGACAAGAACAGTAGCTCCTCTTCAGTCAAATACACTGTACTTGCTGCGAAGAGACGCGAGTGCTATTTGCACTGTGTATGACAATGGGAGCACAATAGTGACTCTTCTTACCAGAAAACAACTCTTGCTCATAGGAATTGAAACTGCATGTGATTCAACTCCATTTAAGACTGGGGAACAAACACTGGCTTGCCTTACAAGACACATACTCTGCTTTTTTAAAAAAGAGCACTCTTCTACTCTACTGTGTTTCCTATAGGGCCAGAACAGTGAGCTTGCTCAGAACAAAAGGACTGTGCTTTCTACACACACGGGCCATATCTAGTTCAACTCTGCTTAGGAAATTGACAAGAACAGTAACTCCTCTTCAGTCCAATACACTGTACCTGCTGGGAACAGACGAGAGTGCTATTTGCACTGTGTATGGCAATGGGAGCACAACAGTGACTTTCCTTACCAGAAAACAATTCTTATTCGTAGGACCAGAAACTGCATGTGATTCAACTCCATTTCGACTGGGAAACAAACGCTAGCTCACCTTACAAGAAACACACTCTGCTTTGGAGAAAAGAGCACTCTTCTACTCTACTGTGTTTCCTATGGGGTCTGAACAGTGAGCTTGCTCAGAACAAAAGAACTGTGCTTCCTACACACACGGGCCATATCTAGTTCAACTCTGCTTAGGAAATTGACAAGAGCAGTAGCTCCTCTTCAGTCCAAAACACTGTACTTGCTGGGAAAAGATGCCAGTGCTATTTGCCCTCTGCATGTCAATGGGAGCACAATAGTGACTCTTCTTACCAGAAAACAACTCTTGCTCGTAGGACCAGAAACTGCATGTGATTCAACTCCATTTAGGACTGGGAAACAAACGCTATCTCGCCTTACAAGAAACACACTCTGCTTTTGAGAAACGAACAGTCTTCTACTCTACTGTGTTTCCTATGGGGTCCAAACAGTGAGCTTGCTCAGAACAAAAGAACTGTGCTTCCTACACACGGGCCATATCTAGTTCAACTCTGCTTAGGAAACTGACAAGAACAGTAGCTCCTCTTCAGTTCAATACACTGTACTTGCTGGGAACAGGCACGAGTGCTATTTGAACAGTGTATGGCAATGGGAGCACAATAGTGACTTTTTTTTTTTTACCAGAAAACAACTCTTGCCCGTAGGACCAGAAACTGCATTTGATTCAACTCCATTTAGGACTGGGAAACAAACGCTATCTCGCCTTACAAGAAACAAACTCTGCTTTTGAGAAAAGCACACTCTTCTACTCCACTGTGTTTCCTATGGGGTCCAAACAGTGAGCTTGCTCACAACAAAAGAACTGTGCTTCCTACACACACGGGCCATATCTAGTTCCACTCTGCTTATTAAACTGACAAGAAGAGTAGCTCCGCTTCAGTCAAATACACTGTACTTGCTGGGAACAGACGCGAGTGCTATTTGCACTGTGTATGGCAATGGGAGCGCAATAGTGACTTTCCTTACCAGAAAACATTTCTTGCTCGTAGGACCAGAAACTGCATTTGACTCAACTCCATTTAAGACTTGGAAACAAACGTTAGCTCGCCTTACAAGAAACACACTCTGCTTTTGAGAAAAGAGCACTCTTCTACTCTACTGTGTTTCCTTTAGGGCCAGAACAGTGAGCTTGCTCAGAACAAAAGAACTGTGCTTCCTACACACAGGGGACATATCTAGTTCAACTCTGCTTAGGAAACTGACACGAACAGTAGCTCCTCTTCAGTCCAATACACTGTACATCCTGGCAACAGATGCCAGTGCTATTTGCCCTGTGCATGTCAATGGGAGCACAATAGTGACTCTTCTTTCCAGAAAACAACACTTGTTTGTAGGACCAGAAACTGCATGTGATTCACTCCATTTAGGACTGGGAAACAAACGGTATCTCGCCTTACAAGAAACACACTCTGCTTTTGAGAAAAGAGCACTCTTTTACTCTACTGTGTTTCCTATGGGGTCTGAACAGTGAGATTGCTCAGAACAAAAGAACTGTGCTTCCTACACACAGGGGCCATATCTAGTTCAACTCTGCTTAGGAAATTGACAAGAGCAGTAGCTCCTCTTCAGTCCAAAACACTGTACTTGCTGGGAACAGACGCGAGTGCTATTTGCACTGTGTATGGCAATGGGAGCGCAACAGTGTCTTTCCTTATGAGAAAACAATTCTTGCTCGTAGGACCAGAAACTGCATGGAATTCAACTCCTTTTGGGACTGGGAAAGAAACGCTAGCTCGCCTTACAAGAAACATACTCTGCTTTTGAGAAAAGAGCACTCTTCTACTCTACCATGTTTCCTATGGGGTCCGAACAGTGAGCTTGCTCAGAACAAAAGAACTGTGCTTCCTACACACACGAGCCATTTCTAGTTCAACTCTGCTTAGGAAACTGACAAGAACAGTAGCTCCTCTTCACTCCAATACACTGTACTTGCTGGGAACAGACGCGAGTGCTATTTGCACTCTGAATGGCAATCGGAGCACAATAGTGATTTCCTAACCAGAAAACAAGTTTTGCTCCTAGGACCATAAACTGCATTTGACTCAACTCCATGTAGGACTGGGCAACAAACGCTAGCTCGCCTTACACGAAACACAGTCTTCTTTTGAGAAAGGAGCACTCTTCTACTCTACTGTTTTTCCTATAAAGCCAGAACAGTGAGATTGCTCAGAACAAAAGAACTGTGCTTTCTACACACACGGCTATAACTAGTTCAATTCTGCTTAGGAAACTGAGAAGAACAGTAGATCCTCTTCAGTCCAATACACTGTACTTGCTGGGAACAGACACCAGTGCTTTTTGCCCTGTGTATGACAATGGGAGAGCAATAGTGACTCTTTTTACCAGAAAACAACTCTTGCTCGTAGGACCAGAACCTGAATTGGATTCATCTCCATTTCTGACTGGGAAACAAACACTAGCTCGCCTTTCAAGAAACACACTCGGCTTTTGAGAAAAGAGCAGTCTTCTACTCTACTGTGTTTCCTATGGGGTCCGGACAGTGAGCTTGCTCAGAACAAAAGAACTGTGCTTCCTACACATGGGCCATATCTAGTTCAACTATGCTTAGGAAACGGACAAGAACAGTAGCTCCTATTCAGTCCAATACACTATACTTGCTGGGAACAGACGCGAATGCTATTTGCACTGTGTATGGCAATGGGAGCACAATAGTGACTTTCCTTACCAGAAAACAACTCATGCTCGTAGGACCGAAAACTGCATGTGATTCAACTCCATTTAGAACTGGGAAATAAATGCTAGCTTGCCTTACAAAAAACACACTCTGCTTTTGAGAGAAGAGCACTCTTATACTCTACTGTGTTTCCTATAGGGCCAGAATAGTGAGCTTGCCAGAACAAAAGAACTGTGCTTCCTGCACACAGTGGCTATATCTAGTTCAATTTTGCTTAGGAAATTGAAAAGAACAGTAGATCCTCTTCAGTCCAATACACTGTACATGCTGGAAACAGACGCCAGTACTATTTGCCCTGTTTATGACAATGGGAGCACAATAGTGACTCTTCTTACCAGATAACAACTCTTGCTCATAGGACCAGAAACTGCATGTGATTCAACTCCATTTAGAACGGGGAAACAAACGCTAGCTTGCCTTACAAGAAACACACTCTGCTTTTGAGAAAAGAGCACTCTTCTTCTCTACTGTGATTCCTATGGGGTCCGAACAGTGAGCTTGCTCAGAACAAAAGAACTGTGCTTCCTACACACACGGCCATATCTAGTTCAACTCTGCTTAGGAAACTGACAAGAACAGTTGCTCCTATTCACTCCAATACACTGTACTTGCTGGGAACAGACGAGAGTGATATTTGCAATGTTTATGGCAATGGGAGCTCAATAGTGACTCTTCTTACTAGAAAAAAACTCTTGCTCATAGGACCAGAAACTGCATAGGATTCAAGTCCGTTTCTGACTGGGAAACAAACACTAACTCTCGTTACAAGAAACACACTCTGCTTTTGAGAAAAGAGCATTCTTCTACTCTACTGTGTTTCCTATGTGGTCCGAACAGTGAGCTTGCTCTGAACAAAAGAACTGTGCTTCCTACACACACAGGCCATATCTAGTTCAACTCTGCTTAGGAAACTTACAAGAACAGTATTTCCTCATCAGTTCAATAACTGTACTTGCTTGGAACAGACGCGAGTGTTATTTGCACTGTGTATGGAAATGAGAGCGCAATAGTGACTCTACTTACCAGAAAACAACTCTTGCTCGTAGGACCAGAAACTGCATGTGATTCAACTCCATTTCTGACTGGGAAACAAACGCTATCTCGCCTTACAAGAAACACACTCTGTTGGTGAGAAAAGAGCACTCTTCTACTCTACTGTGTTTCCTAAGGGGTCCGAACAGTGTGCTTGCTCAGAACAAAAGAACTGTGCTTCCTACACACACGGGCCATATCTAGTTCAACTCTGCTTAGGAAATTGACAAGAACAATAGCTCCGCTTCAGTCCAATACACTGTACTTGCTGGGAACAGATGCGAGTGCTATTTACACTGTATGGAAATGAGAGCCCAATAGTGACTTTCCTTACCAGAAAACAACTCTTGCTCGCAAGACCAAAAACTCCATGTGATTCAACTCCATTTAGAACTGGGAAATAAACGCTATCTTGCCTTACAAGAGACACTCTCTGCTTTTGAGAAAAGAGCACTCATCTACTCTACTGTGTTTCATATAGGGCCAAAACAGTGAGCTTGCTCAGAACAAAAGAACTGTGTTTCCTACACACACGGCCATATCTACTTCAACTCTGCTTAGGAAACTTACAAGAACAGTAGCTCCTCTTCAGTTCAATAACTGTACTTGCTGGGAAGAGACACAAATGCTATTTGCACTGTGTATGGCAATGAGAGCGCAATAGTGTCTCTTCTTACCAGAAAACAACTCTTGCTCGTAGGACCAGAAACTGCATGTGATTCAACTCCATTTCTGACTGGGAAACAAACGCTATCTCGCCTTACAAGAAACACACTCTGCTTTTGAGAAAAGAGCACTCTTCTACTCTACTGTGTTTCCTATGGTGTCCGAACAGTGAGCTTGCTCAGAACAAAAGAACTGTGCTTCCTACACACACGGGCCATATCTAGTTCAACTCTGCTTAGGAAACTTACAAGAACAGTAGCTCCGCTTCAGTCCAATACACTGTACTTGCTGGGAACAGATGCGAGTGCTATTTGCACTGTATGGAAATGGGAGCCCAATAGTGACTTTCCTTACCAGAAAACAACTCTTGCTCGTAGGACCAAAAACTTCATGTGATTTAACTCCATTTAGAACTGGGAAATAAACGCTAGCTTGCCTTACATGAAACACACTCTGCTTTTGAGAAAAGAGCACTCTTCTACTCTACTGTGTTTCATATAGGGCCAAAACAGTGAGCTTGCTCAGAACAAAAGAACTGTGTTTCCTACACACACGGCCATATCTAGTTCAATTCTGCTTAAAAAACTGACAAGAACAGTAGCTCCTCTTCAGTCCAATAAACTGTACTTGCTGGGAACAGATGCAAGTGCCATTTTCACTGTGTTTGGCAATGGGAGTGCAATAGTGACTTTTCTTACCAGAAAACAACTCTTGCTCGTAGGACCAAAAACTGCATGTGTCTCACCTCCACTTAGGACTGGGAGAGAAATGCTACCTCGCCTTACAAAAAACACACTCTGCTTTTGAGAAAAGAGCACTCTTCTGCTCTACTGTGTTTACTATAGGGCCAGAACAGTGAGATTCCTCAGAAAAAAAGATCTGTGCTTCCTGCACACAGGGGCCATATCTATTTCAATTCTGCTTAGGAAACTGACAAGAACAGTAGATCCTCTTGATTCCAATACACTGTACATGCTGGGAACAGACGCCAGTACTATTTGCCCTGTGTATGACAATTGGAGCACAATAGTGACTCTTCTTACCAGAAAACAACTCTTGCTCCTAGTACCAGAAACTGCATGTGATTCAACTCCATTTAGGACTGGGGAAAAAACGCTAGCTCGCCTTACATAAACACACTCTGCTTTTGAGAAAAGAGCATTCTTCTACTCTACAGTGTTTCCTATGGGGTCCGAACAGTGAGCTTGCTCAGAACAAAAGAACTGTGCTTCCTACACACACGGGCCATATCTAGTTCAACTCTGCTTAGGAAACTGACATGAACAGTAGCTCCGCTTCAGTCCAATACACTGTACTTGCTGGGAACAGACGCGAGTGCTATTTGCACTGTGTAAGGCAATGGGAGCGCAATAGTGACTTTCCTTACCAGAAAACAACTCTTCCTTGTAGGACCAAAAACTGCATGAGATTCAACTCCATTTAGAACTGGGAAATAAACGCTAGCTTGCCTTACAAGAAACACCCTCTGCTTTTGAGAAAAGAGCACTCTTCTACTCTACTGTGTTTCCTATTGGGTCCGAACAGTGAGCTGGCTCAGAACAAAATAACTGTGCTTCCTACACACACGGCCATATCTAGTTCAAGTCTGATTAGGAAACTGACAAGAACAGTAGCTCCTATCAGTCCAATACACTGTACATGCTGGGAACAGACGCGAGTGCTATTTGCACTGTGTATGGCAATGGGAGCGCAATAGTGACTTTCCATACCAGAAATCAACTCTTGCTCGTAGGATCAGAAACTGCATGTGATTCCACTCCATTTAGGACTGGCAAGCAAACGCTAGCTCGCCTTACAAGAAACACACTCTGCTTTAGAGAAAAGAGCACTCTTCTACTCTACTGTGTTTACTATGGGGTCCAAACAGTGAGCTTGCTCAGAACAAAAGAACTGTGCTTCCTACACACACGGACCATATCTAGTTCAACTCTGCTTAGGAAACTGACAAGAACAATATCTCCTATTCAGTCCAATACACTGTACTTGCTGGGAAAAGACGCGAGTGCTATTTGCCTTGTGAAGGGCAATGGGAGCGCAATAGTGACTTTCCTTACCAGAAAACAACTCTTGTTCGTAGGACCAGAAACTGCATGTGATTCAACTCCATTTAGGACTGGGAAACAAACTCTAGCTCGCTTTACAAGAAACACACTCTGCTTTTGAGAAAAGAGCACTCTTCTACTCTACTGTGTTTCCTATAGGGCCAGAACAGTGAGCTTGCTCAGAACATATGAACTGTGCTTCCTACACACACGGGCCATATCCAGTTCAACTCTGCTTAGGAAACTGACAAGAACAGTAGCTCCTTTTCAGTCCAATACACTGTACTTGTGGGGAACAGAAGCGAGTGATATTTGCACTGTGTATGGCAATTGGAGCACAAGTGTGACTTGTCTTACCAGAAAACAACTCTTGCTCGTTGGACAAAAAATTGCATGTGACTCAACTCCATTTAGGACTGGGAAACAAACGCTAGCTCGACTTCCAAGAAACACACTATGCTTTTGAGAAAAGAGCACTCTTCTACTCTACTGTGTTTCCTATGTGTTCCGAACAGTGAGCTAGCTCAGAACAAAAAAACTGTGCTTCCTACACACACGGCCATATCTAGTTCAAGTCTGCTTAGGAACCTGACTAGAACAGTAGAGCCTCTTCAGTCCAATACACTGTACTTGCTGGGAACAGACGCCAGTGCTATTTGTCCTGTGTATGTCAATGACAGCGCAATAGTGACTCTTCTTACCAGAAAACAACTCTTGCTCGTAGGACCAGAAACTGCATGTGATTCAACTCCATTTAGGACTGGGAAACAAAATCTAGCTCGCTTTACAAGAAACACACTCTGCTTTTGAGAAAAGAGCACTCTTCTACTCTACTGTGTTTCCTATAGGGCCAGAACAGTGAGCTTGCTCAGAAAAAAAGAACTGTGCTTCCTACACACACGGACCATATCTAGTTCAACTCTGCTTAGGAAACTGAGAAGAACAGTAGCTCCTCTTCAGTCCAATAAACTGTACATGTGGGAACAGACGGGAGGGCTATTTGCAATGTGTATTACAATGGGAGCACAATAGTGACTTTCCTTACCAGAAAACAACTCTTACTCGTAGGACCAGAAACTGCATGTGATTCCACTCCATTTAGGACTGGGAAACAAATGCTAGCTCGCCTTACAAAAACAAACTCTGCTTTAGAGAAAAGAGCACTCTTCTACTCTACTGTGTTTCCTATGTGGTCCAAACAGTGAGCTTGCTCAGAACAAAATAACTGTGCTTCCTACAACACGGACCATATCTAGTTCAACTCTGCTTAGGAAACTGACAAGAACAGTAGCTCCTATTCAGTCCAATACACTGTACTTGCTGGGAAAAGACGCGAGTGCTATTTGCCTTGTGTAGGGCAATGGGAGCGCAATAGTGACTTTCCTTACCAGAAAACAACTCTTGCTCGTAGGACCAGAATCTGCATGTGATTCAACTCCATTTAGGAGTAGGAAACAAACGCTAGCTCACCTTACAAAAACACACTCTGCTTTTGAGAAAAGAGCACTCTTCTACTCTACTGTGTTTCCTATGGTGTCCGAACAGTGAGAATGCTCAGAACAAAGAACTGTGCTTCCTACACGAGCCATATCTAGTTCAACTCAGCTTAGGAAACTGACAAGAACAGTAGCTCCTCTTCAGTCCAATACACTGTACTTGCTGGCAACAGGCGCATGTGCTATTTGCACTGTGTATGGCAATGGGAGCGCAATAGTGACTTTCCGTACCAGAAAACAACTCTTGCTCATCGGACTATAAACTGCATGTGATTCCACTCCATTTAGGACTGGGAAACAAATCCTAGCTCGCCTTACAAGAAACACACTCTGCTTTAGAGAAAAGAGCACTCTTCTACTCTACTGTGTTTCCTATGGGGTCCAAACAGTGAGCTTGCTCAGAACAAAAGAACTGTGCTTAATACACACACGGACCACATATAGTTCAACTCTGCTTAGGAAACTGACAAGAACAGTAGCTCCTATTCAGTCCAATAAACTGTACTTGCTGGGAAAAGACGCGAGTGCTATTTGCCTTGTGTAGGGCAATGGGAGCGCAATAGTGACTTTCCTTATCAGAAAAAAACTCTTGTTCGTAGGACCAGAAACTGCATGTGATTCAACTCCATTTAGGACTGGGAAACAAACTCTAGCTCGCTTTACAAGAAACACACTCTGCTTTAGAGAAAAGAGCACTCTTCTACTCTACTGTGTTTCCTATAGGGCCAGAACAGTGAGCTTGCTCAGAACATATGAACTGTGCTTCCTACACACACGGGCCATATCTAGTTCAACTCTGCTTAGGAAACTGACAAGAACAGTAGCTCCTCTTCAGTCCGATACACTGTACTTGTGGGGAACAGAAGCGAGTGATATTTGCACTGTGTATGGCAATTGGAGCACAATAGTGACTTGTCTTACCAGAAAACAACTCTTGCTCGTTGGACAAAAAACTGCATGTGACTCAACTCCATTTAGGACTGGGAAACAAACGCTAGCTCGACTTCCAAGAAACACACTCTGCTTTTGAGAAAAGAGCACTCTTCTACTCTACTGTGTTTCCTATGTGTTCCGAACAGTGAGCTTGCTCAGAACAAAAAAACTTTGCTTCCTACACACGGCCATATCTAGTTCAAGTCTGCTTAGGAACCTGACAAGAACAGTAGATCCTCTTAGTCCAATACACTGTACTTGCTGGGAACAGACGCCAGTGCTATTTGTCCTGTGTATGTCAATGACAGCGCAATAGTGACTCTTCTTACCAGAAAACAACTCTTGCTCATAGGACCACAATCTGCATGAGATTCAACTCCATTTCTGACTGGGAAACAAACACTAGCTCGCCTTTCCAGAAACACAATCAAATTTTGAGAAGAGAGCACTCATATACTCGACTGTGTTTCCTATGATGTCCGCACAGTGATCTTTCTCAGAACAAAAGAAGTGTGCTTCCTACACACATGGACCATATCTGGTTCAACTCCTCTTAGGAAAATGACAACGAACAGTAGCTCCTCTTCAGTCCAATACACTATACTTGCTGGGAACAGACGCGAGTGCTATTTGCACTGTGTATGGCAATGGGAGTACAACAGTGACTTTCCTTACCAGAAAACAACTCTTGCTCATATGACCAGAAACTGCATGTGATTCAACTCCATTTAGGACTGGGAAACAAACGCTAGCTCGCCTTACAAGAAACACACTCTTCTTTTGAGAAAAGAGGACTCTTCTACTCTTCTGTGTATCCTATAGAGCCAGAACAGTGAGCTTGATCAGAACAAGAGAACTGTGCTTCCTACACACACGGCCATATCTAGTTCAATTCTGCTTAGGAAACTGACAAGAACAGTAGATCCTCTTCAGTCCAATACACTGTACATGCTTTGAACAGACGCCAGTGCTATTTGCCCTGTGTATGACAATTGGAGCACAATAGTGACTCTTCTTACCAGAAAACAACTCTTGCTCGTAGGACCACAAACTGCACGGGATTCAACTCCATTTAGTACTGGGAAACAAACGCTAACTTGCCTTACAAGAAACACACTCTGCTTTTGAGAAAAGAGCACGCTTCTACTCTATTGTGTTTCCAATTGGGTCTGAACAGTGAGCTTGCTCAGAACAAAAGAACTGTGCTTCCTACACACACGGCCATATCTATTTCAACTCTGCTTAGGTTACTGACAAGAACAGTATCTCCTCTTAAGTCCAACTCTACTTGCTGGGAGCAGACACGAGTGCTATTTGCCCTGTGTATGGCAATGGGAGCACAATAGTGACCCTTCTTACCAGAAAACAACTCTTGCGAGTAGGACCAGAAACTGCATGGGATTCAACTTCGTTTCTGACTGGGAAACAAACACTAGCTAGCCTTACAAGAAACACGCTCTGCTTTTGAGAAAAGAGCACTCTTCTACTCTACTGTGTTTCCTATAGGGCCAGAACAGTGAGCTTGCTCAGAACAATAGAACTGTGCTTCCTACACAGACGGACCATATCTAGTTCAACTCTTCTTAGGAAACTGACAAGAACAGTAGCTCCTCTTCAGTCCAATACACTGTACGTGCTGGGAACAGACGCGAGTGCTATTTGTACTGTGTATGGCAAAGGGAGCACAATAGTGACTTTCCTTACCAGAAAACAACTCTTGCTCCTAGTACCAGAAACTGCATGTGATTCAAATCCATTTAGGACTGGGAAACAAACTCTAGCTCACGCTACAAGAAACACACTCTGCTTTTGAGAAAAGAGCACTCTTCTACTCTACTGTGTTTCCTATAGGGCCAGAACAGTGAGCTTGCTCAGAACAAAAGAACTGTGCTTCCTACACACACGGGCCATATCTAGTTCAACTCTGCTCAGGAAACGGACAAGAATAGTAGCTTCTCTTCAGTCCAATACACTGTACATGCTGGGAACAGACGCCAGTGCTATTTGCCCTATGTATGACAATGGGAGCTCAATAGTGACTCTTCTTACCGGAAAAAAAATTCTTGCTCGTAGGACCAGAAGCTGCATGGGATTCAACGCCATTTAGGACTGGGAAACAAACGCTAGCTCGCCTTACAAGAAACACACTCTGCTTTTGAGAAAAGAGCACTCTTCTACTCAACTGTGTTTCCTATAGAGCCAGAAGTGTGAGCTTGCTCAGAACAAAAGAACTGTGCTTCCTACACACACGGGCCATATCTAGTTCAACTCTGGCTAGAAAACTGAAAAGAACAGTATCTCCTCTTCTGTCCAATACACTGTACTTGCTAGGAACAGATGCGAGTGCTATTTGCACACTTTATGGCAATGGGAGCGCAATAGTGACTCTTCTTACCAGAAAACAACTCTTGCTCATAGGACCAGAAAATGCATGGGATTCAACTCCGTTTCTGACTGGGAAACAAACACTAGCTAGCCTTACAAGAAACACACTCTGCTTTTGAGAAAAGAGCACTCTTCTACTCTACTGTGTTTCCTATAAGGCCAGAACAGTGAGCTTGCTCAGAACAAAAGAACTGTGATTCCTACACACATGGGCCATATCTAGTTCAACTCTGCTTCGGAAACTGACAAGAAGAGTAGCTCCTCTTCAGTCCAATACACTGTACTTGCTGGGAGCAGACCCGAGTGCTATTTGCACTGTGTATGTCAAAGGGAGCACAATAGTGACTTTCCTTACCAGAAAACAACTCTTGCGAGTAGTACCAGAAACTGAATGTGATTCAATTCCTTTTAGGACTGGGAAACAAACGCTAGCTCACCTTACAAGAAACACACTCTGCTTTTGAGAAAAGAGCACTCTTCTACTCCACTGTGTTTCCTATGGTGTCCGAACAGTGAGCTTGCTCACAAAAAAAGAACTGTGCTTCCTACACACACGGACCATATCTAGTTCAACTCTGCTTAGGAAACTGACAAGAACAGTATCTCCTCTTAAGTCCAACTGTACTTGCTGGGAGCAGACACGAGTGCTATTTGCACTGTGTATGGCAATGGGAGCACAATAGTGACTCTTCTTACCAGAAAACAACTCTTGCGAGTAGGACCAGAAACTGCATGGGATTCAACTTCGTTTCTGACTGGGAAACAAACACTAGCTAGCCTTACAAGAAACACGCTCTGCTTTTGAGAAAAGAGCACTCTTCTACTCTACTGTGTTTCCTATAGGGCCAGAACAGTGAGCTTGCTCAGAACAATAGAACTGTGCTTCCTACACACACGGACCATATCTAGTTCAACTCTTCTTAGGAAACTGACAAGAACAGTAGCTCCTCTTCAGTCCAATACACTGTACGTGCTGGGAACAGACGCGATTGCTATTTGCACTGTGTATGGCAAAGGGAGCACAATAGTGACTTTCCTTACCAGAAAACAACTCTTGCTCCTAGTACCAGAAACTGCATGTGATTCAAATCCATTTAGGACTGGGAAACAAACTCTAGCTCACCCTACAAGAAACACACTCTGCTTTTGAGAAAAGAGCACTCTTCTACTCTACTGTGTTTCCTATAGGGCCAGAACAGTGAGCTTGCTCAGAACAAAAGAACTGTGCTTCCTACACACACGGGCCATATCTAGTTCAACTCTGCTCAGGAAACGGACAAGAACAGTAGCTTCTCTTCAGTCCAATACACTGTACATGCTGGGAACAGACGCCAGTGCTATTTGCCCTATGTATGACAATGGGAATTCAATAGTGACTCTTCTTACCGGAAAAAAATTCTTGCTCGTAGGACCAGAAGCTGCATGGGATTCAACGCCATTTAGGACTGGGAAACAAACGCTAGCTCGCCTTACAAGAAACACACTCTGCTTTTGAGAAAAGAGCACTCTTCTACTCAACTGTGTTTCCTATAGAGCCAGAAGTGTGAGCTTGCTCAGAACAAAAGAACTGTGCTTCCTACACACACGGGCCATATCTAGTTCAACTCTGCTTTGGAAACTGACAAGAACAGTAGATCCTCTTCAGTCCAATACATTGTACATGCTGGGAACAAACGACAGTGCTATTTGCGCTGTGTATGACAATGGGAGCGTAATAGTGACTCTTATTACCAGAAAACAACTCTTGCTTGTAGGACCAGAAACTGCATGTGATTCAACTCCATTTAGGACTTGGAAACAAACGTTAGCTTGCCTTACAAGAAACACACTCTGCTTTTGAGAAAAGAGCACTCTTCTACTCTACTGTGTTTCCTAAGGGGTCCGAACAGAGAGTTTGCTCAGAACAAAAGAACTGAGCTTCCTACACACATGGGCCATATCTAGTTCAACTCTGCTTCGGAAACTGACAAGAACAGTAGCTCCTCTTCAGTCCAATACACTGTACTTGCTGGGAGCAGACATGAGTGCTATTTGCACTGTGTATGACAAAGGGAGCACCATAGTGACTTTCCTTACCAGAAAACAACTGTTGCTCGTAGTACCAGAAACTGCATGTGATTCAATTCCATTTAGGACTGGGAAACAAACGCTAGCTCGCCTTACAAGAAACACACTCTGCTTTTGAGAAAAGAGCATTCTTCTACGCTACTGTGTTTCCTAAAGGGCCAGAACAGTGAGCTTGCTCAGAACAAAAGAACTGTGCTTCCTACACACACGGACCATATCTAGTTCAACTCTGCTTAGGAAACTGACAAGAAGAGTAGATCCTCTTCAGTCCAATACACTTTACATGCTGGGAACAGACGCCCGTGCTATTTGCCCTGTGTATGACAATGGAAGCACAATAGTGACTCTTCTTACCAGAAAACAACTCTTGCTCGTAGGACCAGAAACTGCATGGGATTCAACTCCATTTAGGACTGGGAAACAAACGCTAGCTTGCCTTACAAGAAACACACTCTGCTTTTGAGAAAAGAGCACTCTTCTACTCTACTGTGTTTCCTATGGGGTCCGAACAGTGAGCTTGCTCAGAACAAAAGAACTGTGCTTCCTACACACATGGGCCATATCTAGTTCAACTCTGCTTAGGAAACTGACAAGAACAGTAGCTCCTCTTCAGTCCAATACACTGTACTTGCTGGGAGCAGACGCGAGTGCTATTTGCACTGTGTATGTCAAAGGGAGCACCATAGTGACTTTCCTTACCAGAAAACAACTGTTGCTCGTAGTATCAGAAACTTCATGTGATTCAATTCCATTTAGGGCTGGGAAACAATCGCTAGCTCCCCTTACAAGAAACACACTCTGCTTTTGAGAAAAGAGCATTCTTCTACTCTACTGTGTTTCCTAAAGGGCCAGAACAGTGAGCTTGCTCAGAACAAAAGAACTGTGCTTCCTACACAGGGGCCATATCTAGTTCAACTCTGCTTAAGAAAACTGACAAGAACAGTAGCTCCTCTTCAGTCCAATACACTGTACTTGCTAGGAGCAGATGCAAGTGCTATTTGCACTGTGTATGGCCATGTTAGCGCAATAGTGACTCTTCTTACCAGAAAACAGCTCTTGCTCGTAGGACCAGAAACTGCATGGGATTCAACTTCATTTCTCACTGGGAAACAAACACTAGCTAGCCTTACAAAAAAAACACTCTGCTTTTGAGAAAAGAGCACTCTTCTACTCTACTGTGTTTCCTATAGGTTCAGAAAAGTGAGCTTGCTCAGAACAAAAGAACTGTGCTTCCTACACACACGGGCCATATCTAGTTCAACTCTGCATAGGAAACTGACAAGAACAGTAGCTCCTCTTCAGTCCAATACACTGTACTTGCTGGGAGCCGACGCGAGAGATATTTGCACTGTGTATGAAAATGGGAACTCAATAGTGACTCTTCCCACCAGAAAAAAACTCTTGCCTGTAGGACCAGAAACTGCATGTGATTCAACTCCATTTAGGACTGGGAAACAAACCATAGCTCGCCTTAGAAGAAACACACTCTGCTTTTGAGAAAAGAGCACTCTTCTACTCTACTGTGTTTCTTATAGGGCCAGAACAGTGAACTTGCTCAGAACAAAAGAACTGTGCTTCCTACACACACGGGCCATATCTAGTTCAACTCTGCTTAGGAAACTGACAAGAAGAGTAGATCCTCTTCAGTCCAATACAGTTTACATGCTGGGAACAGACGCCCGTGCTATTTGCCCTGTGCACGACAATGGGAGCACAATAGTGACTCTTCTTACCAGAAAACAGATCTTGCTCGTAGGACCAGAATCTGCATGGGATTCAACTCCATTTAGGACTGGGAAACAAACGCTAGCTCCCCTTACAAGAAACACACTCTGCTTTTGAGAAAAGAGCACTCTTCTACTCTACTGTTTTTCCTATGGGGTCCGAACAGTGAGCTCGCTCAGAACAAAAGAAGTGTGCTTCCTACACACATGGGCCATATCTAGTTCAACTCTGCTTCGGAAACTGACAAGAACAGTAGCTCCTCTTCAGTCCAATACACTGTACTTGCCGGGAGCAGACGCGAGTGCTATTTGCACTGTGTATGGCAAAGGGAGCACCATAGTGACTTTCCTTACCAGAAAACAACTGTTGCTCATAGTACCAGAAACTGCATGTGATTCAATTCCATTTAGGACTGGGAAAAAAACGCTAGCTCCCCTTACAAGAAACACACTCTGCTTTTGAGAAAAGAGCATTCTTCTACTCTACTGTGTTTCCTAAAGTGCCAAAACAGTGAGCTTGCTCAGAACAAAAGAACTGTGCTTCCTACACTCGGGCCATATCTAGTTCAACTCTGCTTAGGAAACTGACAAGAACAGTAGCTCCTATTCAGTCCAATACACTGTACTTGCTAGGAGCACACGCAAGTGCTATTTGCACTGTGTATGGCCATGTTAGCGCAATAGTGACTCTTCTTACCAGAAAACAGCTCTTGCTCGTAGGACCAGAAACTGCATGGGATTCAACTTCATTTCTCACTGGGAAACAAACACTAGCTAGCCTTTCAAGAAACACACTCTGCTTTTGAGAAAAGAGCACTCTTCTACTCTACTGTGTTTCCTATAGGTTCAGAACAGTGAGCTTGCTCAGAACAAAAGAACTGTGCTTCCTACACACACGGGCCATATCTAGTTCAACTCTGCATAGGAAACTGACAAGAACAGTAGCTCCTCTTCTGTCTAATACAATGTACTTGCTGGGAGCATACGCGAGAGCTATTTGCACTGTGTATGACAATGGGAACTCAATAGTGACTCTTCCCACCAGAAAACAACTCTTGCCTGTAGGACCAGAAACTGCATGTGATTCAACTCCATTTAGGACTGGGAAACAAACCATAGCTCGCCTTAGAAGAAACACACTCTGCTTTTGAGAAAAGAGCACTCTTCTACTCTACTGTGTTTCCTATAGGGCCAGAACAGTGAGCTTGCTAAGAACAAAAGAACTGTGCTTCCTACACACACGGGCCATATCTAGTTCAACTCTGCTTAGGAAACTGACAAGAAGAGTAGATCCTCTTCAGTCCAATACACTTTACATGCTGGGAACAGACGCCCGTGCTATTTGCCCTGTGTACGACAATGGGAGCACAATAGTGACTCTTCTTACCAGAAAACAACTCTTGCTTGTAGGACCAGAATCTGCATGGGATTCAACTCCATTTAGGACTGGGAAACAAATGCTAGCTCCCCTTACAAGAAACACACTCTGCTTTTGAGAAAAGAGCACTCTTCTACTCTACTGTGTTTCCTATGGGGTCCGAACAGTGAGCTCGCTCAGAACAAAAGAAGTGTGCTTCCTACACACATGGGCCATATCTAGTTCAACTCTGCTTCGGAAACTGACAAGAACAGTAGCTCCTCTTCAGTCCAATACACTGTACTTGCCGGGAGCAGACGCGAGTGCTATTTGCACTGTGTATGGCAAAGGGAGCACCATAGTGACTTTCCTTACCAGAAAACAACTGTTGCTCATAGGACCAGAAACTGCATGGGATTCAACTTCATTTCTCACTGGGAAACAAACACTAGCTAGCCTTTCAAGAAACACACTCTGCTTTTGAGAAAAGAACACTCTTCTACTCTACTGTGTTTCCTGTAAGGCCAGAACAGTGAGCTTGCTCAGAACAAAAGAACTGTGTTTCCTACACACATGGGCCATATCTAGTTCAACTCTGCTTCGGAAACTGACAAGAACAGTAGCTCCTCTTCAGTCCAATACACTGTACTTGCTGGGAGCAGACCCGAGTGCTATTTGCACTGTGTATGGCAAAGGGAGCACAATAGTGACTTTCCTTACCAGAAAACAACTCTTGCTCTTAGTACCAGAAACTGAATGTGATTCAATTCCTTTTAGGACTGGGAAACAAACGCTAGCTCGCCTTACAAGAAATACACTCTGCTTTTGAGAAAAGAGCACTCGCCTACTCTACAGTGTTTCCTATGGGGTCCGAACAGTGAGCTTGCTCAGAACAAAAGAACTGTGAGTCCTACACACACGGGCCATATCTAGTTCAACTCTGCTTAGGAAACTGACAAGAACAGTAGATCCTACTCAGTCCAATACACTGTACATGCTGGGAACAGACACCCGTGCTATTTGCCCTGTGTATGACAATGGGAGCGTAATTGTGACTCTTCTTACCAGAAAACAACTCTTGCTCGTAGGACCAGAAACTGCATGAGATTCAACTCCATTTATGACTGGGAAACGAATGCTAGCTCGCCTTACAAGAAACACACTCTGCTTTTGAGAAAAGAGCACTCTTCTACTCCACTGTGTTTCCTATGGTGTCCGAACAGTGAGCTTGCTCACAAAAAAAGAACTGTGATTCCTACACACACGGGCCATATCTAGTTCAACTCTGCTTAGGAAACTGACAAGAACAGTATCTCCTCTTCAGTCCAATACACTGTACTTGCTGGGAGCAGACACGAGTGCTATTTGCACTGAGTATGACAATGGGAGCTCAATAGTGACTCTTCCCACCAGAAAACAACTCTTGCCTGTAGGCCCAGAAACTGCATGTGATTCAACTCCATTTAGGACTGGGAAACAAACCATAGCTCGCCTTAGAAGAAACACGCTCTGCTTTTGAGAAAAGAGCACTCTTCTACTCTACTGTGTTTCCTATAAGGCCAGAACAGTGAGCTTGCTCAGAACAAAAGAACTGTGATTCCTACACACATGGGCCATATCTAGTTCAACTCTGCTTCGGAAACTGACAAGAAGAGTAGCTCCTCTTCAGTCCAATACACTGTACTTGCTGGGAGCAGACCCGAGTGCTATTTGCACTGTGTATGTCAAAGGGAGCACAATAGTGACTTTCCTTACCAGAAAACAACTCTTGCGAGTAGTACCAGAAACTGAATGTGATTCAATTCCTTTTAGGACTGGGAAACAAACGCTAGCTCACCTTACAAGAAACACACTCTGCTTTTGAGAAAAGAGCACTCTTCTACTCCACTGTGTTTCCTATGGTGTCCGAACAGTGAGCTTGCTCACAAAAAAAGAACTGTGCTTTTTACACACACGGACCATATCTAGTTCAACTCTGCTTAGGAAACTGACAAGAACAGTATCTCCTCTTAAGTCCAACTGTACTTGCTGGGAGCAGACACGAGTGCTATTTGCACTGTGTATGGCAATGGGAGCACAATAGTGACTCTTCTTACCAGAAAACAACTCTTGCGAGTAGGACCAGAAACTGCATGGGATTCAACTTCGTTTCTGACTGGGAAACAAACACTAGCTAGCCTTACAAGAAACACGCTCTGCTTTTGAGAAAAGAGCACTCTTCTACTCTACTGTGTTTCCTATAGGGCCAGAACAGTGAGCTTGCTCAGAACAATAGAACTGTGCTTCCTACACACACGGACCATATCTAGTTCAACTCTTCTTAGGAAACTGACAAGAACAGTAGCTCCTCTTCAGTCCAATACACTGTACGTGCTGGGAACAGACGCGATTGCTATTTGCACTGTGTATGGCAAAGGGAGCACAATAGTGACTTTCCTTACCAGAAAACAACTCTTGCTCCTAGTACCAGAAACTGCATGTGATTCAAATCCATTTAGGACTGGGAAACAAACTCTAGCTCACCCTACAAGAAACACACTCTGCTTTTGAGAAAAGAGCACTCTTCTACTCTACTGTGTTTCCTATAGGGCCAGAACAGTGAGCTTGCTCAGAACAAAAGAACTGTGCTTCCTACACACACGGGCCATATCTAGTTCAACTCTGCTCAGGAAACGGACAAGAACAGTAGCTTCTCTTCAGTCCAATACACTGTACATGCTGGGAACAGACGCCAGTGCTATTTGCCCTATGTATGACAATGGGAATTCAATAGTGACTCTTCTTACCGGAAAAAAATTCTTGCTCGTAGGACCAGAAGCTGCATGGGATTCAACGCCATTTAGGACTGGGAAACAAACGCTAGCTCGCCTTACAAGAAACACACTCTGCTTTTGAGAAAAGAGCACTCTTCTACTCAACTGTGTTTCCTATAGAGCCAGAAGTGTGAGCTTGCTCAGAACAAAAGAACTGTGCTTCCTACACACACGGGCCATATCTAGTTCAACTCTGCTTTGGAAACTGACAAGAACAGTAGATCCTCTTCAGTCCAATACATTGTACATGCTGGGAACAAACGACAGTGCTATTTGCGCTGTGTATGACAATGGGAGCGTAATAGTGACTCTTATTACCAGAAAACAACTCTTGCTTGTAGGACCAGAAACTGCATGTGATTCAACTCCATTTAGGACTTGGAAACAAACGTTAGCTTGCCTTACAAGAAACACACTCTGCTTTTGAGAAAAGAGCACTCTTCTACTCTACTGTGTTTCCTAAGGGGTCCGAACAGAGAGTTTGCTCAGAACAAAAGAACTGAGCTTCCTACACACATGGGCCATATCTAGTTCAACTCTGCTTCGGAAACTGACAAGAACAGTAGCTCCTCTTCAGTCCAATACACTGTACTTGCTGGGAGCAGACATGAGTGCTATTTGCACTGTGTATGACAAAGGGAGCACCATAGTGACTTTCCTTACCAGAAAACAACTGTTGCTCGTAGTACCAGAAACTGCATGTGATTCAATTCCATTTAGGACTGGGAAACAAACGCTAGCTCGCCTTACAAGAAACACACTCTGCTTTTGAGAAAAGAGCATTCTTCTACGCTACTGTGTTTCCTAAAGGGCCAGAACAGTGAGCTTGCTCAGAACAAAAGAACTGTGCTTCCTACACACACGGACCATATCTAGTTCAACTCTGCTTAGGAAACTGACAAGAAGAGTAGATCCTCTTCAGTCCAATACACTTTACATGCTGGGAACAGACGCCCGTGCTATTTGCCCTGTGTATGACAATGGAAGCACAATAGTGACTCTTCTTACCAGAAAACAACTCTTGCTCGTAGGACCAGAAACTGCATGGGATTCAACTCCATTTAGGACTGGGAAACAAACGCTAGCTTGCCTTACAAGAAACACACTCTGCTTTTGAGAAAAGAGCACTCTTCTACTCTACTGTGTTTCCTATGGGGTCCGAACAGTGAGCTTGCTCAGAACAAAAGAACTGTGCTTCCTACACACATGGGCCATATCTAGTTCAACTCTGCTTAGGAAACTGACAAGAACAGTAGCTCCTCTTCAGTCCAATACACTGTACTTGCTGGGAGCAGACGCGAGTGCTATTTGCACTGTGTATGTCAAAGGGAGCACCATAGTGACTTTCCTTACCAGAAAACAACTGTTGCTCGTAGTATCAGAAACTTCATGTGATTCAATTCCATTTAGGACTGGGAAACAATCGCTAGCTCCCCTTACAAGAAACACACTCTGCTTTTGAGAAAAGAGCATTCTTCTACTCTACTGTGTTTCCTAAAGGGCCAGAACAGTGAGCTTGCTCAGAACAAAAGAACTGTGCTTCCTACACAGGGGCCATATCTAGTTCAACTCTGCTTAAGAAAACTGACAAGAACAGTAGCTCCTCTTCAGTCCAATACACTGTACTTGCTAGGAGCAGATGCAAGTGCTATTTGCACTGTGTATGGCCATGTTAGCGCAATAGTGACTCTTCTTACCAGAAAACAGCTCTTGCTCGTAGGACCAGAAACTGCATGGGATTCAACTTCATTTCTCACTGGGAAACAAACACTAGCTAGCCTTACAAAAAAAACACTCTGCTTTTGAGAAAAGAGCACTCTTCTACTCTACTGTGTTTCCTATAGGTTCAGAAAAGTGAGCTTGCTCAGAACAAAAGAACTGTGCTTCCTACACACACGGGCCATATCTAGTTCAACTCTGCATAGGAAACTGACAAGAACAGTAGCTCCTCTTCAGTCCAATACACTGTACTTGCTGGGAGCCGACGCGAGAGATATTTGCACTGTGTATGAAAATGGGAACTCAATAGTGACTCTTCCCACCAGAAAAAAACTCTTGCCTGTAGGACCAGAAACTGCATGTGATTCAACTCCATTTAGGACTGGGAAACAAACCATAGCTCGCCTTAGAAGAAACACACTCTGCTTTTGAGAAAAGAGCACTCTTCTACTCTACTGTGTTTCTTATAGGGCCAGAACAGTGAACTTGCTCAGAACAAAAGAACTGTGCTTCCTACACACACGGGCCATATCTAGTTCAACTCTGCTTAGGAAACTGACAAGAAGAGTAGATCCTCTTCAGTCCAATACAGTTTACATGCTGGGAACAGACGCCCGTGCTATTTGCCCTGTGCACGACAATGGGAGCACAATAGTGACTCTTCTTACCAGAAAACAGATCTTGCTCGTAGGACCAGAATCTGCATGGGATTCAACTCCATTTAGGACTGGGAAACAAACGCTAGCTCCCCTTACAAGAAACACACTCTGCTTTTGAGAAAAGAGCACTCTTCTACTCTACTGTTTTTCCTATGGGGTCCGAACAGTGAGCTCGCTCAGAACAAAAGAAGTGTGCTTCCTACACACATGGGCCATATCTAGTTCAACTCTGCTTCGGAAACTGACAAGAACAGTAGCTCCTCTTCAGTCCAATACACTGTACTTGCCGGGAGCAGACGCGAGTGCTATTTGCACTGTGTATGGCAAAGGGAGCACCATAGTGACTTTCCTTACCAGAAAACAACTGTTGCTCATAGTACCAGAAACTGCATGTGATTCAATTCCATTTAGGACTGGGAAAAAAACGCTAGCTCCCCTTACAAGAAACACACTCTGCTTTTGAGAAAAGAGCATTCTTCTACTCTACTGTGTTTCCTAAAGTGCCAAAACAGTGAGCTTGCTCAGAACAAAAGAACTGTGCTTCCTACACTCGGGCCATATCTAGTTCAACTCTGCTTAGGAAACTGACAAGAACAGTAGCTCCTATTCAGTCCAATACACTGTACTTGCTAGGAGCACACGCAAGTGCTATTTGCACTGTGTATGGCCATGTTAGCGCAATAGTGACTCTTCTTACCAGAAAACAGCTCTTGCTCGTAGGACCAGAAACTGCATGGGATTCAACTTCATTTCTCACTGGGAAACAAACACTAGCTAGCCTTTCAAGAAACACACTCTGCTTTTGAGAAAAGAGCACTCTTCTACTCTACTGTGTTTCCTATAGGTTCAGAACAGTGAGCTTGCTCAGAACAAAAGAACTGTGCTTCCTACACACACGGGCCATATCTAGTTCAACTCTGCATAGGAAACTGACAAGAACAGTAGCTCCTCTTCTGTCTAATACAATGTACTTGCTGGGAGCATACGCGAGAGCTATTTGCACTGTGTATGACAATGGGAACTCAATAGTGACTCTTCCCACCAGAAAACAACTCTTGCCTGTAGGACCAGAAACTGCATGTGATTCAACTCCATTTAGGACTGGGAAACAAACCATAGCTCGCCTTAGAAGAAACACACTCTGCTTTTGAGAAAAGAGCACTCTTCTACTCTACTGTGTTTCCTATAGGGCCAGAACAGTGAGCTTGCTAAGAACAAAAGAACTGTGCTTCCTACACACACGGGCCATATCTAGTTCAACTCTGCTTAGGAAACTGACAAGAAGAGTAGATCCTCTTCAGTCCAATACACTTTACATGCTGGGAACAGACGCCCGTGCTATTTGCCCTGTGTACGACAATGGGAGCACAATAGTGACTCTTCTTACCAGAAAACAACTCTTGCTTGTAGGACCAGAATCTGCATGGGATTCAACTCCATTTAGGACTGGGAAACAAACGCTAGCTCCCCTTACAAGAAACACACTCTGCTTTTGAGAAAAGAGCACTCTTCTACTCTACTGTGTTTCCTATGGGGTCCGAACAGTGAGCTCGCTCAGAACAAAAGAAGTGTGCTTCCTACACACATGGGCCATATCTAGTTCAACTCTGCTTCGGAAACTGACAAGAACAGTAGCTCCTCTTCAGTCCAATACACTGTACTTGCCGGGAGCAGACGCGAGTGCTATTTGCACTGTGTATGGCAAAGGGAGCACCATAGTGACTTTCCTTACCAGAAAACAACTGTTGCTCATAGGACCAGAAACTGCATGGGATTCAACTTCATTTCTCACTGGGAAACAAACACTAGCTAGCCTTTCAAGAAACACACTCTGCTTTTGAGAAAAGAACACTCTTCTACTCTACTGTGTTTCCTGTAAGGCCAGAACAGTGAGCTTGCTCAGAACAAAAGAACTGTGTTTCCTACACACATGGGCCATATCTAGTTCAACTCTGCTTCGGAAACTGACAAGAACAGTAGCTCCTCTTCAGTCCAATACACTGTACTTGCTGGGAGCAGACCCGAGTGCTATTTGCACTGTGTATGGCAAAGGGAGCACAATAGTGACTTTCCTTACCAGAAAACAACTCTTGCTCTTAGTACCAGAAACTGAATGTGATTCAATTCCTTTTAGGACTGGGAAACAAACGCTAGCTCGCCTTACAAGAAATACACTCTGCTTTTGAGAAAAGAGCACTCGCCTACTCTACAGTGTTTCCTATGGGGTCCGAACAGTGAGCTTGCTCAGAACAAAAGAACTGTGAGTCCTACACACACGGGCCATATCTAGTTCAACTCTGCTTAGGAAACTGACAAGAACAGTAGATCCTACTCAGTCCAATACACTGTACATGCTGGGAACAGACACCCGTGCTATTTGCCCTGTGTATGACAATGGGAGCGTAATTGTGACTCTTCTTACCAGAAAACAACTCTTGCTCGTAGGACCAGAAACTGCATGAGATTCAACTCCATTTATGACTGGGAAACGAATGCTAGCTCGCCTTACAAGAAACACACTCTGCTTTTGAGAAAAGAGCACTCTTCTACTCCACTGTGTTTCCTATGGTGTCCGAACAGTGAGCTTGCTCACAAAAAAAGAACTGTGATTCCTACACACACGGGCCATATCTAGTTCAACTCTGCTTAGGAAACTGACAAGAACAGTATCTCCTCTTCAGTCCAATACACTGTACTTGCTGGGAGCAGACACGAGTGCTATTTGCACTGAGTATGACAATGGGAGCTCAATAGTGACTCTTCCCACCAGAAAACAACTCTTGCCTGTAGGCCCAGAAACTGCATGTGATTCAACTCCATTTAGGACTGGGAAACAAACCATAGCTCGCCTTAGAAGAAACACGCTCTGCTTTTGAGAAAAGAGCACTCTTCTACTCTACTGTGTTTCCTATAGGGCCAGAACAGTGAGCTTGCTCAGAACAAAAGAACTGTGCTTCCTACACACACGGGCCATATCTAGTTCAACTCTGCTCAGGAAACGGACAAGAACAGTAGCTCCTCTTCAGTCCAATACACTGTACATGCTGGGAACAGACGCCAGTGCTATTTGCCCTATGTATGACAATGGGAGCTCAATAGTGACTCTTCTTACCGGAAAAAAATTCTTGCTCGTAGGACCAGAAGCTGCATGGGATTCAACGCCATTTAGGACTGGGAAACAAACGCTAGCTCGCCTTACAAGAAACACACTCTGCTTTTGAGAAAAGAGCACTCTTCTACTCAACTGTGTTTCCTATAGAGCCAGAAGTGTGAGCTTGCTCAGAACAAAAGAACTGTGCTTCCTACACACACGGGCCATATGTAGTTCAACTCTGCTTTGGAAACTGACAAGAACAGTAGATCCTCTTCAGTCCAATACATTGTACATGCTGGGAACAAACGACAGTGCTATTTGCGCTGTGTATGACAATGGGAGCGTAATAGTGACTCTTATTACCAGAAAACAACTCTTGCTTGTAGGACCAGAAACTGCATGTGATTCAACTCCATTTAGGACTTGGAAACAAACGCTAGCTTGCCTTACAAGAAACACACTCTGCTTTTGAGAAAAGAGCACTCTTCTACTCTACTGTGTTTCCTAAGGGGTCCGAACAGAGAGTTTGCTCAGAACAAAAGAACTGAGCTTCCTACACACATGGGCCATATCAGGTTCAACTGTGCTTCGGAAACTGACAAGAACAGTAGCTCCTCTTCAGTCCAATACACTGTACTTGCTGGGAGCAGACGTGAGTGCTATTTGCACTGTGTATGGCAACGGGAGCGCAATAGTGACTCTTCTTACCAGAAAACAACTCTTGCTCGTAGGACCAGAAACTGCATGGGATTCAACTTCATTTCTCACTGGGAAACAAACACTAGCTAGCCTTTCAAGAAACACACTCTGCTTTTGAGAAAAGAGCACTCTTCTACTCTACTGTGTTTCCTGTAAGGCCAGAACAGTGAGCTTGCTCAGAACAAAAGAACTGTGCTTCCTACACACATGGGCCATATCTAGTTCAACTCTGCTTCGGAAACTGACAAGAACAGTAGCTCCTCTTCAGTCCAATACACTGTACTTGCTGGGAGCAGACCCGAGTGCTATTTGCACTGTGTATGGCAAAGGGAGCACAATAATGACTTTCCTTACCAGAAAACAACTCTTGCTCTTAGTACCAGAAACTGAATGTGATTCAATTCCTTTTAGGACTGGGAAACAAACGCTAGCTCGCCTTACAAGAAATACACTCTGCTTTTGACAAAAGAGCACTCGCCTACTCTACAGTGTTTCCTATGGGGTCCGAACAGTGAGCTTGCTCAGAACAAAAGAACTGTGAGTCCTACACACACGGGCCATATCTAGTTCAACTCTGCTTAGGAAACTGACAAGAACAGTAGATCCTACTCAGTCCAATACACTGTACGTGCTGGGAACAGACACCCGTGCTATTTGCCCTGTGTATGACAATGGGAGCGTAATTGTGACTCTTCTTACCAGAAAACAACTCTTGCTCGTAGGACCAGAAACTGCATGAGATTCAACTCCATTTATGACTGGGAAACGAATGCTAGCTCACCTTACAAGAAACACACTCTGCTTTTGAGAAAAGAGCACTCTTCTACTCCACTGTGTTTCCTATGGTGTCCGAACAGTGAGCTTGCTCACAAAAAAAGAACTGTGATTCCTACACACACGGGCCATATCTAGTTCAACTCTGCTTAGGAAACTGACAAGAACAGTATCTCCTCTTCAGTCCAATACACTGTACTTGCTGGGAGCAGACACGAGTGCTATTTGCACTGAGTATGACAATGGGAGCTCAATAGTGACTCTTCCCACCAGAAAACAACTCTTGCCTGTAGGACCAGAAACTGCATGTGATTCAACTCCATTTAGGACTGGGAAACAAACCATAGCTCCCCTTAGAAGAAACACGCTCTGCTTTTGAGAAAAGAGCACTCTTCTACTCTACTGTGTTTCCTATAGGGCCAGAACAGTGAGCTTGCTCAGAACAAAAGAACTGTGCTTCCTACACACACGGGCCATATCTAGTTCAACTCTGCTCAGGAAACGGACAAGAACAGTAGCTCCTCTTCAGTCCAATACACTGTACATGCTGGGAACAGACGCCAGTGCTATTTGCCCTATGTATGACAATGGGAGCTCAATAGTGACTCTTCTTACCGGAAAAAAAATTCTTGCTCGTAGGACCAGAAGCTGCATGGGATTCAACGCCATTTAGGACTGGGAAACAAACGCTAGCTCGCCTTACAAGAAACACACTCTGCTTTTGAGAAAAGAGCACTCTTCTACTCAACTGTGTTTCCTATAGAGCCAGAAGTGTGAGCTTGCTCAGAACAAAAGAACTGTGCTTCCTACATACACGGACCATATCTAGTTCAACTCTGCTTAGGAAACTGACAAGAAGAGTAGATCCTCTTCAGTCCAATACACTTTACATGCTGGGAACAGACGCCCGTGTTATTTGCCCTGTGTATGACAATGGAAGCACAATAGTGACTCTTCTTACCAGAAAACAACTCTTGCTCGTAGGACCAGAAACTGCATGGGATTCAACTCCATTTAGGACTGGGAAACAAACGCTAGCTTGCCTTACAAGAAACACACTCTGCTTTTGAGAAAAGAGCACTCTTCTACTCTACTGTGTTTCCTATGGGGTCCGAACAGTGAGCTTGCTCAGAACAAAAGAACTGTGCTTCCTACACACATGGGCCATATCTAGTTCAACTCTGCTTCGGAAACTGACAAGAACAGTAGCTCCTCTTCAGTCCAATACACTGTACTTGCTGGGAGCAGACGCGAGTGCTATTTGCACTGTGTATGGCAAAGGGAGCACCATAGTGACTTTCCTTACCAGAAAACAACTGTTGCTCGTAGTATCAGAAACTGCATGTGATTCAATTCCATTTAGGACTGGGAAACAATCGCTAGCTCCCCTTACAAGAAACACACTCTGCTTTTGAGAAAAGAGCATTCTTCTACTCTACTGTGTTTCCTAAAGGGCCAGAACAGTGAGCTTGCTCAGAACAAAAGAACTGTGCTTCCTACACACGGGCCATATCTAGTTCAACTCTGCTTAAGAAAACTGACAAGAACAGTAGCTCCTCTTCAGTCCAATACACTGTACTTGCTAGGAGCAGACGCAAGTGCTATTTGCACTGTGTATGGCCATGGGAGCGCAATAGTGACTCTTCTTACCAGAAAACAGCTCTTGCTCGTAGGACCAGAAACTGCATGGGATTCAACTTCATTTCTCACTGGGAACCAAACACTAGCTAGCCTTACAAGAAAAACACTCTGCTTTTGAGAAAAGAGCACTCTTCTACTCTACTGTGTTTCCTATAGGTTCAGAAAAGTGAGCTTGCTCAGAACAAAAGAACTGTGCTTCCTACACACACGGGCCATATCTAGTTCAACTCTGCATAGGAAACTGACAAGAACAGTAGCTCCTCTTCTTTGTAATACAATGTACTTGCTGGGAGCCGACGCGAGAGCTATTTGCACTGTGTATGAAAATGGGAACTCAATAGTGACTCTTCCCACCAGAAAACAACTCTTGCCTGTAGGAACAGAAACTGCATGTGATTCAACTCCATTTAGGACTGGGAAACAAACCATAGCTCGCCTTAGAAGAAACACACTCTGCTTTTGAGAAAAGAGCACTCTTCTACTCTACTGTGTTTCTTATAGGGCCAGAACAGTGAGCTTGCTCAGAACAAAAGAACTGTGCTTCCTACACACAGGGGCCATATCTAGTTCAACTCTGCTTAGGAAACTGACAAGAAGAGTAGATCCTCTTCAGTCCAATACACTTTACATGCTGGGAACTGACGCCCGTGCTATTTGCCCTGTGTACGACAATGGGAGCACAATAGTGACTCTTCTTACCAGAAAACACCTCTTGCTCGTAGGACCAGAATCTGCATGGGATTCAACTCCATTTAGGACTGGGAAACAAACGCTAGCTCCCCTTACAAGAAACACACTCTGCTTTTGAGAAAAGAGCACTCTTCTACTATACTGTGTTTCCTATGGGGTACGAACAGTGAGCTCGCTCAGAACAAAAGAAGTGTGCTTCCTACACACACGGGCCATATCTAGTTCAACTCTGCTTAGGAAACTGACAAGAACAGTAGCTCCTATTCAGTACAATACACTGTACTTGCTAGGAGCAGACGCGAGTGCTATTTGCACTGTGTATGGCAACAGGAGCGCAATAGTGACTCTTCTTACCAGAAAACAACTCTTGCTCGTAGGACCAGAAACTGCATGGGATTCAACTTCATTTCTCACTGGGAAACAAACACTAGCTAGCCTTTCAAGAAACACACTCTGCTTTTGAGAAAAGAGCACTCTTCTACTCTACTGTGTTTCTTATAGGGCCAGAACAGTGAGCTTGCTAAGAACAAAAGAACTGTGCTTCCTACACACACGGGCCATATCTAGTTCAACTCTGCTTAGGAAACTGACAAGAAGAGTAGATCCTCTTCAGTCCAATACACTTTACAGGCTGGGAACAGACGCCCGTGCTATTTGCCCTGTGTACGACAATGGGAGCACAATAGTGACTCTTCTTACCAGAAAACAACTCTTGCTTGTAGGACCAGAATCTGCATGGGATTCAACTCCATTTAGGACTGGGAAACAAACGCTAGCTCCCCTTACAAGAAACACACTCTGCTTTTGAGAAAAGAGCACTCTTCTACTCTACTGTGTTTCCTATGGGGTCCGAACAGTGAGCTTGCTCAGAACAAAAGAACTGTGCTTCCTACACACACGGGCCATATCTAGTTCAAATCTGCTTCGGAAACTGACAGGAACAGTAGCTCCTCTTCAGTCCAATACACTGTACTTGCTGAAAGCAGACGCGAGTGCTATTTGCACTGTGTATGGCAATGGGAGCACCATAGTGACTTTCCTTACCAGAAAACAACTCTTGCTCGTAGTACCAGAAACTGCATGTGATTCAATTCCATTTAGGACTGGGAAACAAACGCTAGCTCGCCTTACAAGAAACACACTCTGCTTTTGAGATAAGAGCACTCTTCGGCTCTACTGTGTTTCCTAAAGGGCCAGAACAGTGAGCTTGCTCAGAACAAAAGAACTGTGCTTCCTACACACACGGCCATATCTAGTTCAACTCTGTTTAGGAAACTGACAAGAACAGTAGCTCCTCTACTGTACAATACACTGTACTTGCTGGGAACAGACGCGAGTGCTATTTGCACTGTGTATG
Source organism: Peromyscus eremicus (assembly GCF_949786415.1). Taxonomy (NCBI): domain Eukaryota; kingdom Metazoa; phylum Chordata; class Mammalia; order Rodentia; family Cricetidae; genus Peromyscus; species Peromyscus eremicus. The sequence goes on from NW_026734430.1 coordinate 190,701, forward strand.
GAAATGGGAGCACAATAGTGACTCTTTTTACCAGAAAACAACTCTTGCTCGTAGGACCAGAAACTGCATGTGAATCAACTCCATTTAGGACTGGAAAATAATCGCTAGCTCGCCTTAGAGGAAACACACGCTGCTTTTGAGAAAAGAGCACTCATCTACTCTACTGTGTTTCCTATGGTGTCCGAACAGTGAGCTTGCTCAGAACAAAAAACTGTGCTTCCTACACACAGGGGCCATATCTACTTCAACTCTGCTTAGGAAACTGACAAGAACAGTAGCTCCTCTTCAGTCCAATACAATGTACTTTCTGGGAAAAGACGCGAGTGCAATTTGCTCTGTGTATGGCAATGGTAGCACAATAGTGACTTTCCTTACCAGAAAACAACTCTTGCTCATAGGAACAGAAACTGCATGGGATTAAACTGCATTTAGGACTGGGAAACAAACACTAGCTCGCCTTACAAGAAACACACTCTGCTTTTGACAAAAGAGCACTCTTCTACTCTAGTGTGTTTCCTATAGGGCCAGAACAGTGAGCTTGCTCAGAACAAAAGAACTGTGCTTCCTACACATGGGCCATATCTAGTTCAACTCTTCTTAGGAAACTGAAAAGAACAGTAGCTCCTCTTCATTCCAATTCACTGTTCTTGCTGGGAACAGACGCCAGTGCTATTTGCACTGTGTATGGCAAAGGAACACAATAGTGACTCATCTTTCCAGAAAACAACTCTTACTCTTAGGACCAGAAACTGCATGTGATTCAACTCCATTTAGGACTGGGAAACAATCGCTAGCTTGCCTTACAAGAAACACACTCTGCTTTTGAGAAAAGAGCACTCTTCTACTCTACTGTGTTTCCTATGGGGTCCGAACAGTGAGCTTGCTCAGAACAATTGAGCTTTGCTTCCTAAACACACAGGCCATATCTAGTTCAACTCTGCTTAGGAAACTGACAAGAACAGTAGCTACTCTTCAGTACAATACACTGTACTTGCTTGGAATAGACGCGAGTGCTATTTGCATTGTGTATGGCAATGGGAACGCAATAGTGACTTTCTTTACCAGAAAACAACTCTTGCTCGTAGGACAAAAAACTGCATGTGATTCAACTCCATTTAGGACTGGGATACAAACGCTAGCTCGCCTTACAAGAAACACACTCTGCTTTTGAGAAAAGAGCACTCTTCTACTCTAGTGTGTTTCCTATGGGGTCCGAACAGTGAGCTTGCTCAAAAAAAAAGAATTGTGCTTCCTAAACACGCGGGCCATATCTAGTTCAGTTCTGCTTAGGAAACTTAACAAGAACAGTAGATCCTCTTCAGTCCAATACACAGTACATGCTGGGAACAGACGCCAGTGCTATTTGCCCTGTGTATGACAATGGGAGCGCAATAGCGACTCTTCCTACCAGAAAACAACTCTTGCTCGTAGGACCAGAAACTGCATGGGATTCAACTCCATTTAGGACTGGGAAACAAATGCTATTTCGCATTACAACAAACACACTCTACTTTTGAGAAAAGAGCACTCTTCTACTCTACTGTTTTTCCTATGGGGTCCGAACAGTGAGCTTGCTCACAACAAAAGAACTGTGCTTCCTACACACATGGGCCATATCTAGTTCAACTCTGCTTAGGAAACTGACAAGAACAGTAGCTCCTCTTCAGTCAAATACACTGTACTTGCTGCGAAGAGACGCGAGTGCTATTTGCACTGTGTATGACAATGGGAGCACAATAGTGTCTCTTCTTACCAGAAAACACTCTTGCTCATAGGAATTGAAACTGCATGTGATTCAACTCCCTTTAAGACTGGGGAACAAACACTGGCTTGCCTTACAAGAAACATACTCTGCTTTTGAGAAAAGAGCACTCTTCTACTCTACTGTGTTTCCTATAGGGCCAGAACAGTGAGCTTGCTCAGAACAAAAGAACTGTGCTTCCTACACACACGGGCCATATCTAGTTCAACTCTGCTTAGGAAACTGACATGAACAGTAGCTCCTCTTCAGACCAATACACTGTACTTGCTGGGAACAGACGCAAGTGCTATTTGTACTGTGTATGGCAATGGAAGCGCAATAGTGACTCTTCTTACCAAAAACAACTCTTGGTCGTACGACCAAAAACTGCATGTGACTCAACTCCATTTAGGACTGGGAAACAAACACTAGTTCACGTTACAAGAAACACACTCTGCTTTGGAGAAGAGAGCACTCTTCTACTCTACTGTGTTTCCTATAGGGCCAGAACAGTGAGCTTGCTCAGAACAAAAGGACTGTGCTTTCTACACACACGGGCCATATCTAGTTCAACTCTGCTTAGGAAACTGACAAGAACAGTAACTCCTCTTCAGTCCAATACACTGTACTTGCTGGGAACAGACGCAAGTGCTATTTGCACTGTGTATGGCAATGGGAGCACAACAGTGACTTTCCTTACCAGAAAACATTTCTTATTCGTAGGACCAGAAACTGCATGTGATTCAACTCCATTTCGACTGGGAAACAAATGCTAGTTCACCTTACAAGAAACACACTCTGCTTTTGAGAAAAGAGCACTCTTCTACTCTACTGTGTTTCCTATGGGGTCCGAACAGTGAGCTTGCTCAGAACAAAAGAACTGTGCTTTCTACACACACGGGCCATATCTAGTTCAACTCTGCTTAGAAAATTGACAAGAGCAGTAGCTCCTCTTCAGTCCAAAACACTGTACTTGCTGGGAACAGACGCGAGTGCTATTTGCACTGTGTATGGCAATGGGAGCGCAACAGTGTCTTTCCTTACGAGAAAACAATTCTTGCTCGTAGGACCAGAAACTGCATGGGACTCAACTCCATTTAGGACTGGGAAAGAAATGCTAGCACGCCTTACAAGAAACATACTCTGCTTTTGAGAAAAGAGCACTCTTCTACTCTACCGTGTTTCCTATGGGGTCCGAACAGTGAGCTTGCTCAGAACAAAAGAATTGTGCTTCTTACACACGGGCCATATCTAGTTCAACTCTGCTTAGGAAACTGACAAGAACAGTAGCTCCTCTTCAGTCCAATACACTGTACATGCTGGGAACAGATGCCAGTGCTATTTGCCCTCTGCATGTCAATGGGAGCACAATAGTGACTCTTCTTACCAGAAAACAACTCTTGCTCGTAGGACCAGAAACTGCATGTGATTCAACTCCATTTAGGACTGGGAAACAAACGCTATCTCGCCTTACAAGAAACACACTCTGCTTTTGAGAAATGAACAGTCTTCTACTCTACTGTGTTTCCTATGGGGTCCAAACAGTGAGTTTGCTCAGAACAAAAGAACTGTGCTTCCTACACACGGGCCATATCTAGTTCAACTCTGCTTAGGAAACTGACAAGAACAGTAGCTCCTCTTCAGTTCAATACACTGTACTTGCTGGGAACAGGCACGAGTGCTATTTGAACAGTGTATGGCAATGGGAGCACAATAGTGACTTTTTTTTTTACCAGAAAAGAACTCTTGCCCGTGGGACCAGAAACTGCATGTGATTCAACTCCATTTAGGACTGGGAAACAAACGCTATCTCGCCTTACAAGAAACAAACTCTGCTTTTGAGAAAAGCACACTCTTCTACTCTACTGTGTTTCCTATGGGGACCAAACAGTGAGCTTGCTCACAACAAAAGAACTGTGCTTCCTACACACACGGGCCATATCTAGTTCAAATCTGCTTCGGAAACTGACAGGAACAGTAGCTCCTCTTTAGTCCAATACACTGTACTTGCTGAAAGCAGACGCGAGTGCTATTTGCACTGTGTATGGCAATGGGAGCACCATAGTGACTTTCCTTACCAGAAAACAACTCTTGCTCGTAGTACCAGAAACTGCATGTTATTCAATTCCATTTAGGACTGGGAAACAAACGCTAGCTCGCCTTACAAGAAACACACTCTGCTTTTGAGATAAGAGCACTCTTCGGCTCTACTGTGTTTCCTAAAGGTCCAGAACAGTGAGCTTGCTCAGAACAAAAGAACTGTGCTTCCTACACACACGGCCATATCTAGTTCAACTCTGTTTAGGAAACTGACAAGAACACTAGCTCCTCTACTGTACAATACACTGTACTTGCTGGGAACAGACGCGAGTGCTATTTGCACTGTGTATGGAAATGGGAGCGCAATAGTGACTCTTTTTACCAGAAAACAACTCTTGCTCGTAGGACCAGAAACTGCATGTGAATCAACTCCATTTAGGACTGGGAAATAATCGCTAGCTCGCCTTAGAGGAAACACACGCTGCTTTTGAGAAAAGAGCACTCATCTACTCTACTGTGTTTCCTATGGTGTCCGAACAGTGAGCTTGCTCATAACAAAAAACTGTGCTTCCTACACACAGGGGCCATATCTACTTCAACTCTGCTTAGGAAACTGACAAGAACAGTAGCTCCTCTTCAGTCCAATACAATGTACTTTCTGGGAAAAGACGCGAGTGCAATTTGCTCTGTGTATGGCAATGGTAGCACAATAGTGACTTTCCTTACCAGAAAACAACTCTTGCTCATAGGAACAGAAACTGCATGGGATTAAACTGCATTTAGGACTGGGAAACAAACACTAGCTCGCCTTACAAGAAACACACTCTGCTTTTGACAAAAGAGCACTCTTCTACTCTAGTGTGTTTCCTATAGGGCCAGAACAGTGAGCTTGCTCAGAACAAAAGAACTGTGCTTCCTACACATGGGCCATATCTAGTTCAACTCTGCTTAGGAAACTGACAAGAACAGTAGCTCCTCTTCATTCCAATTCACTGTTCTTGCTGGGAACAGACGCCAGTGCTATTTGCACTGTGTATGGCAAAGGAACACAATAGTGACTCATCTTTCCAGAAAACAACTCTTACTCTTAGGACCAGAAACTGCATGTGATTCAACTCCATTTAGGACTGGGAAACAATCGCTAGCTTGCCTTACAAGAAACACACTCTGCTTTTGAGAAAAGAGCACTCTTCTACTCTACTGTGTTTCCTATGGGGTCCGAACAGTGAGCTTGCTCAGAACAATTGAGCTTTGCTTCCTAAACACACAGGCCATATCTAGTTCAACTCTGCTTAGGAAACTGACAAGAACAGTAGCTACTCTTCAGTACAATACACTGTACTTGCTTGGAACAGACGCGAGTGCTATTTGCACTGTGTATGGCAATGGGAACGCAATAGTGACTTTCTTTACCAGAAAACAACTCTTGCTCGTAGGACAAAAAACTGCATGTGATTCAACTCCATTTAGGACTGGGATACAAACGCTAGCTCGCCTTACAAGAAACACACTCTGCTTTTGAGAAAAGAGCACTCTTCTACTCTAGTGTGTTTCCTATGGGGTCCGAACAGTGAGCTTGCTCAAAAAAAAAGAATTGTGCTTCCTAAACACGCGGGCCATATCTAGTTCAGTTCTGCTTAGGAAACTTAACAAGAACAGTAGATCCTCTTCAGTCCAATACACAGTACATGCTGGGAACAGACGCCAGTGCTATTTGCCCTGTGTATGACAATGGGAGCGCAATAGTGACTCTTCCTACCAGAAAACAACTCTTGCTCGTAGGACCAGAAACTGCATGGGATTCAACTCCATTTAGGACTGGGAAACAAATGCTATTTCGCATTACAAGAAACACACTCTACTTTTGAGAAAAGAGCACTCTTCTACTCTACTGTTTTTCCTATGGGGTCCGAACAGTGAGCTTGCTCACAACAAAAGAACTGTGCTTCCTACACACATGGGCCATATCTAGTTCAACTCTGCTTAGGAAACTGACAAGAACAGTAGCTCCTCTTCAGTCAAATACACTGTACTTGCTGCGAAGAGACGCGAGTGCTATTTGCACTGTGTATGACAATGGGAGCACAATAGTGTCTCTTCTTACCAGAAAACACTCTTGCTCATAGGAATTGAAACTGTATGTGATTCAACTCCATTTAAGACTGGGGAACAAACACTGGCTTGCCTTACAAGAAACATACTCTGCTTTTGAGAAAAGAGCACTCTTCTACTCTACTGTGTTTCCTATAGGGCCAGAACAGTGAGCTTGCTCAGAACAAAAGAACTGTGCTTCCTACACACACGGGCCATATCTAGTTCAACTCTGCTTAGGAAACTGACATGAACAGTAGCTCCTCTTCAGACCAATACACTGTACTTGCTGGGAACAGACGCAAGTGCTATTTGTACTGTGTATGGCAATGGAAGCGCAATAGTGACTCTTCTTACCAAAAACAACTCTTGGTCGTACGACCAAAAACTGCATGTGACTCTACTCCATTTAGGACTGGGAAAAAAACACTAGTTCACCTTACAAGAAACACACTCTGCTTTGGAGAAGAGAGCACTCTTCTACTCTACTGTGTTTCCTATAGGGCCAGAACAGTGAGCTTGCTCAGAACAAAAGGACTGTGCTTTCTACACACACGGGCCATATCTAGTTCAACTCTGCTTAGGAAACTGACAAGAACAGTAACTCCTCTTCAGTCCAATACACTGTACTTGCTGGGAACAGACGCGAGTGCTATTTGCACTGTGTATGGCAATGGGAGCGCAACAGTGACTTTCCTTACCAGAAAACAATTCTTATTCATAGGACCAGAAACTGCATGTGATTCAACTCCATTTCGACTGGGAAACAAACGCTAGTTGACCTTACAAGAAACACACTCTGCTTTTGAGAAAAGAGCACTCTTCTACTCTACTGTGTTTCCTATGGGGTCCGAAGAGTGAGCTTGCTCAGAACAAAAGAACTGTGCTTCCTACACACACGGGCCATATCTAGTTCAACTCTGCTTAGGAAATTGACAAGAGCAGTAGCTCCTCTTCAGTCCAAAACACTGTACTTGCTGGGAACAGACGCGAGTGCTATTTGCACTGTGTATGGCATTGGGAGCGCAACAGTGTCTTTCCTTACGAGAAAACAATTCTTGCTCGTAGGACCAGAAACTGCATGGGACTCAACTCCATTTAGGACTGGGAAAGAAATGCTAGCTCGCCTTACAAGAAACATACTCTGCTTTTGAGAAAAGAGCACTCTTCTACTCTACCGTGTTTCCCTTGGGGTCTGAACAGTGAGCTTGCTCAGAACAAAAGAAGTGTGCTTCTTACACACGGGCCATATCTAGTTCAACTCTGCTTAGGAAACTGACAAGAACAGTAGCTCCTCTTCAGTCCAATACACGGTACATGCTAGGAACAGACGCCAGTGCTATTTGCCCTGTGTATGACAATGGGAGCGCAATAGTGACTCTTCCTACCAGAAAACAACTCTTGCTCGTAGGACCAGAAACTGCATGGGATTCAACTCCATTTAGGACTGGGAAACAAATGCTATTTCGCATTACAAGAAACACACTCTACTTTTGAGAAAAGAGCACTCTTCTACTCTACTGTTTTTCCTATGGGGTCCGAACAGTGAGCTTGCTCACAACAAAAGAACTGTGCTTCCTACACACATGGGCCATATCTAGTTCAACTCTGCTTAGGAAACTGACAAGAACAGTAGCTCCTCTTCAGTCAAATACACTGTACTTGCTGCGAAGAGACGCGAGTGCTATTTGCACTGTGTATGACAATGGGAGCACAATAGTGTCTCTTCTTACCAGAAAACACTCTTGCTCATAGGAATTGAAACTGCATGTGATTCAACTCCCTTTAAGACTGGGGAACAAACACTGGCTTGCTTTACAAGAAACATACTCTGCTTTTGAGAAAAGAGCACTCTTCTACTCTACTGTGTTTCCTATAGGGCCAGAACAGTGAGCTTGCTCAGAACAAAAGAACTGTGCTTCCTACACACACGGGCCATATCTAGTTCAACTCTGCTTAGGAAACTGACATGAACAGTAGCTCCTCTTCAGACCAATACACTGTACTTGCTGGGAACAGACGCAAGTGCTATTTGTACTGTGTATGGCAATGTAAGCGCAATAGTGACTCTTCTTACCAAAAACAACTCTTGGTCGTACGACCAAAAACTGCATGTGACTCAACTCCATTTAGGACTGGGAAACAAACACTAGTTCACCTTACAAGAAACACACTCTGCTTTGGAGAAGAGAGCACTCTTCTACTCTACTGTGTTTCCTATAGGGCCAGAACAGTGAGCTTGCTCAGAACAAAAGGACTGTGCTTTCTACACACACGGGCCATATCTAGTTCAACTCTGCTTAGGAAACTGACAAGAACAGTAAATCCTCTTCAGTCCAATACACTGTACTTGCTGGGAACAGACGCAAGTGCTATTTGCACTGTGTATGGCAATGGGAGCGCAACAGTGACTTTCCTTACCAGAAAACAATTCTTATTCGTAGGACCAGAAACTGCATGTGATTCAACTCCATTTCGACTGGGAAACAAACGCTAGTTCACCTTACAAGAAACACACTCTGCTTTTGAGAAAAGAGCACTCTTCTACTCTACTGTGTTTCCTATGGGGTCCGAACAGTGAGGTTGCTCAGAACAAAAGAACTGTGCTTCCTACACACACGGGCCATATCTAGTTCAACTCTGCTTAGAAAATTGACAAGAGCAGTAGCTCCTCTTCAGTCCAAAACACTGTACTTGCTGGGAACAGACGCGAGTGCTATTTGCACTGTGTATGGCAATGGGAGCGCAACAGTGTCTTTCCTTACGAGAAAACAATTCTTGCTCGTAGGACCAGAAACTGCATGGGACTCAACTCCATTTAGGACTGGGAAAGAAATGCTAGCTCGCCTTACAAGAAACATACTCTGCTTTTGAGAAAAGAGCACTCTTCTACTCTACCGTGTTTCCTATGGGGTCCGAACAGTGAGCTTGCTCAGAACAAAAGAATTGTGCTTCTTACACACGGGCCATATCTAGTTCAACTCTGCTTAGGAAACTGACAAGAACAGTAGCTCCTCTTCAGTCCAATACACTGTACATGCTGGGAACAGATGCCAGTGCTATTTGCCCTCTGCATGTCAATGGGAGCACAATAGTGACTCTTCTTACCAGAAAACAACTCTTGCTCGTAGGAAAAGAAACTGCGTGTGATTCAACTCCATTTAGGACTGGGAAACAAACGCTATCTCGCCTTACAAGAAACACACTCTGCTTTTGAGAAATGAACAGTCTTCTACTCTACTGTGTTTCCTATGGGGTCCAAACAGTGAGTTTGCTCAGAACAAAAGAACTGTGCTTCCTACACACGGGCCATATCTAGTTCAACTCTGCTTAGGAAACTGACAAGAACAGTAGCTCCTCTTCAGTTCAATACACTGTACTTGCTGGGAACAGGCACGAGTGCTATTTGAACAGTGTATGGCAATGGGAGCACAATAGTGACTTTTTTTTTTTACCAGAAAACAACTCTTGCCCGTAGGACCAGAAACTGCATGTGATTCAACTCCATTTAGGACTGGGAAACAAACGCTATCTCGCCTTACATGAAACAAACTCTGCTTTTGAGAAAAGCACACTCTTCTACTCTACTGTGTTTCCTATGGGGTCCAAACAGTGAGCTTGCTCACAACAAAAGAACTGTGCTTCCTACACACACGGGCCATATCTAGTTCAACTCTGCTTATTAAACTGAAAAGAAGAGTAGCTCCGCTTCAGTCAAATACACTGTACTTGCTGGGAACAGACGCGAGTGCTATTTGCACTGTGTATGGCAATGGGAGCGCAACAGTGACTTTCCTTACCAGAAAACAATTCTTGCTCGTAGGACCAGAAACTGCATTTGACTCAACTCCATTTAAGACTGGGAAACAAACGCTAGCTCGCCTTACAAGAAACACACTCTGCTTTTGAGAAAAGAGCACTCTTCTACTCTACTGTGTTTCCTTTAGGGCCAGAACAATCAGGTTGCTCAGAACCAAAGAACTGTGCTTCCTACACACAGGGGACATATCTAGTTCAACTCTGCTTAGGAAACTGACAAGAACAGTAGCTCCTCTTCAGTACAATACACTGTACATGCTGGCAACAGATGCCAGTGCTATTTGCCTTGTGCATGTCAATGGGAGCGCAATAGTGACTCTACTTTCTAGAAAACAACACTTGTTTGTAGGACCAGAAACTGCATGTGATTCACTCCATTTAGGACTGGGAAACAAACGGAATCTCGCCTTACAAGAAACACACTCTGCTTTTGAGAAAAGAGCACTCTTTTACTCTACTGTGTTTCCTAAGGGGCCCGAACAGTGAGCTTGCTCAGAACAAAAGAATTGTGCTTCCTACACACACGGGCCATATCTAGTTCAACTCTGCATAGGAAACTGAAAAGAACAGTAGATCCTCTTCAGTCCAATACACTGTACATGCTGGGAACCGACGCCAGTGATATTTGCCCTGTGTATGACAATTTGAGCGCAATAGTGACTCTTCTTACCAGAAAACAACTCTTGCTCATGGTACCAGAAACTGCATGGGATTCAATTCCATTTAGGACTGGGAAACAAACGTTAGTTCTACTTACAAGAAACACACTCTGCTTTTGAGAAAAGAGCACTCTTCTACTCTACTGTGTTTCCCTTGGGGTCCGAACAGTGAGCTTGCTCAGAACAAAAGAACTGTGCTTCCTACACCCAAGGGCCATATCTAATTCAACTCTGCTTAGGAAACTGACAAGAACAGTAGCTCCTCTTCAGTCCAATACACTGTACATGCTAGGAATAGACGCCAGTGCTACTTGCCCTGTGTATGACAATGGGAGCACAATAGTGACTCTTCCTACCAGAAAACAACTCTTGCTCGTAGGACCAGAAACTGCATGGGATTCAACTACATTTAGGACTGGGAAACAAATGCTATTTCGCATTACAAGAAACACACTCTACTTTTGAGAAAAGAGCACTCTTCTACTCTACTGTGTTTCCTATGGGGTCCGAACAGTGAGCTTGCTCAGAACAAAAGAACTGTGCTTCCTACACACACGGGCCATATCTAGTTCAACTCTGCTTAGGAAACTGAAAAGAACAGTAGATCCTCTTCAGTCCAATACACTGTACATGCTGGGAACGGACGCCAGTGATATTTGCCCTGTGTATGACAATGGGAGCGCAATAGTGACTCTTCTTACCTGAAAACAACTCTTGCTCATGGTACCAGAAACTGCATGGGATTCAATTCCATTTAGGACTGGGAAACAAACGCTAGTTCTCCTTACAAGAAACACACTCTGCTTTTGAGAAAAGAGCACTCTTCTACTCTACTGTGTTTCCCTTGGGGTCCGAACAGTGAGCTTGCTCAGAACAAAAGAACTGTGCTTCCTACACACATGGGCCATATCTAATTCAACTCTGCTTAGGAAACTGACAAGAACAGTAGCTCCTCTTCAGTTCAATACACTGTACATGCTAGGAACAGACGCCAGTGCTACTTGCCCTGTGTATGACAATGGGAGCGCAATAGTGACTCTTCCTACCAGAAAACAACTCTTGCTCGTAGGACCAGAAACTGCATGGGATTCAACTCCATTTAGGACTGGGAAACAAATGCTATTTCGCATTACAAGAAACACACTCTACTTTTGAGAAAAGAGCACTCTTCTACTCTACTGTTTTTCCTATTGGGTCCGAACAGTGAGCTTGCTCACAACAAAAGAACTGTGCTTCCTACACACATAGGCCATATCTAGTTCAACTCTGCTTAGGAAACTGACAAGAACAGTAGCTCCTCTTCAGTCAAATACACTGTACTTGCTGCGAAGAGACGCGAGTGCTATTTGCACTGTGTATGACAATGGGAGCACAATAGTGACTCTTCTTACCAGAAAACAACTCTTGCTCATAGGAATTGAAACTGCATGTGATTCAACTCCATTTAAGACTGGGGAACAAACACTGGCTTGCCTTACAAGACACATACTCTGCTTTTTTAAAAAAGAGCACTCTTCTACTCTACTGTGTTTCCTATAGGGCCAGAACAGTGAGCTTGCTCAGAACAAAAGGACTGTGCTTTCTACACACACGGGCCATATCTAGTTCAACTCTGCTTAGGAAATTGACAAGAACAGTAACTCCTCTTCAGTCCAATACACTGTACCTGCTGGGAACAGACGAGAGTGCTATTTGCACTGTGTATGGCAATGGGAGCACAACAGTGACTTTCCTTACCAGAAAACAATTCTTATTCGTAGGACCAGAAACTGCATGTGATTCAACTCCATTTCGACTGGGAAACAAACGCTAGCTCACCTTACAAGAAACACACTCTGCTTTGGACAAAAGAGCACTCTTCTACTCTACTGTGTTTCCTATGGGGTCTGAACAGTGAGCTTGCTCAGAACAAAAGAACTGTGCTTCCTACACACACGGGCCATATCTAGTTCAACTCTGCTTAGGAAATTGACAAGAGCAGTAGCTCCTCTTCAGTCCAAAACACTGTACTTGCTAGGAACAGATGCCAGTGCTATTTGCCCTCTGCATGTCAATGGGAGCACAATAGTGACTCTTCTTACCAGAAAACAACTCTTGCTCGTAGGACCAGAAACTGCATGTGATTCAACTCCATTTAGGACTGGGAAACAAACGCTATCTCGCCTTACAAGAAACACACTCTGCTTTTGAGAAACGAACAGTCTTCTACTCTACTGTGTTTCCTATGGGGTCCAAACAGTGAGCTTGCTCAGAACAAAAGAACTGTGCTTCCTACACACGGGCCATATCTAGTTCAACTCTGCTTAGGAAACTGACAAGAACAGTAGCTCCTCTTCAGTTCAATACACTGTACTTGCTGGGAACAGGCACGAGTGCTATTTGAACAGTGTATGGCAATGGGAGCACAATAGTGACTTTTTTTTTTTACCAGAAAACAACTCTTGCCCGTAGGACCAGAAACTGCATTTGATTCAACTCCATTTAGGACTGGGAAACAAACGCTATCTCGCCTTACAAGAAACAAACTCTGCTTTTGAGAAAAGCACACTCTTCTACTCCACTGTGTTTCCTATGGGGTCCAAACAGTGAGCTTGCTCACAACAAAAGAACTGTGCTTCCTACACACACGGGCCATATCTAGTTCAACTCTGCTTATTAAACTGACAAGAAGAGTAGCTCCGCTTCAGTCAAATACACTGTACTTGCTGGGAACAGACGCGAGTGCTATTTGCACTGTGTATGGCAATGGGAGCGCAATAGTGACTTTCCTTACCAGAAAACAATTCTTGCTCGTAGGACCAGAAACTGCATTTGACTCAACTCCATTTAAGACTTGGAAACAAACGTTAGCTCGCCTTACAAGAAACACACTCTGCTTTTGAGAAAAGAGCACTCTTCTACTCTACTGTGTTTCCTTTAGGGCCAGAACAGTGAGCTTGCTCAGAACAAAAGAACTGTGCTTCCTACACACAGGGGATATATCTAGTTCAACTCTGCTTAGGAAACTGACAAGAACAGTAGCTCCTCTTCAGTCCAATACACTGTACATGCTGGCAACAGATGCCAGTGCTATTTGCCCTGTGCATGTCAATGGGAGCGCAATAGTGACTCTTCTTTCCAGAAAACAACACTTGTTTGTAGGACCAGAAACTGCATGTGATTCACTCCATTTAGGACTGGGAAACAAACGGTATCTCGCCTTACAAGAAACACACTCTGCTTTTGAGAAAAGAGCACTCTTTTACTCTACTGTGTTTCCTATGGGGTCTGAACAGTGAGATTGCTCAGAACAAAAGAACTGTGCTTCCTACACACAGGGGCCATATCTAGTTCAACTCTGCTTAGGAAATTGACAAGAGCAGTAGCTCCTCTTCAGTCCAAAACACTGTACTTGCTGGGAACAGACGCGAGTGCTATTTGCACTGTGTATGGCAATGGGAGCGCAACAGTGTCTTTCCTTATGAGAAAACAATTCTTGCTCGTAGGACCAGAAACTGCATGGAATTCAACTCCATTTAGGACTGGGAAAGAAACGCTAGCTCGCCTTACAAGAAACATACTCTGCTTTTGAGAAAAGAGCACTCTTCTACTCTACCATGTTTCCTATGGGGTCCGAACAGTGAGCTTGCTCAGAACAAAAGAACTGTGCTTCCTACACACACGAGCCATTTCTAGTTCAACTCTGCTTAGGAAACTGACAAGAACAGTAGCTCCTCTTCACTCCAATACACTGTACTTGCTGGGAACAGACGCGAGTGCTATTTGCACTCTGAATGGCAATCGGAGCACAATAGTGATTTCCTAACCAGAAAACAAGTTTTGCTCCTAGGACCATAAACTGCATTTGACTCAACTCCATGTAGGACTGGGCAACAAACGCTAGCTCGCCTTACACGAAACACAGTCTTCTTTTGAGAAAGGAGCACTCTTCTACTCTACTGTGTTTCCTATAAAGCCAGAACAGTGAGATTGCTCAGAACAAAAGAACTGTGCTTTCTACACACACGGCTATAACTAGTTCAATTCTGCTTAGGAAACTGAGAAGAACAGTAGATCCTCTTCAGTCCAATACACTGTACTTGCTGGGAACAGACACCAGTGCTTTTTGCCCTGTGTATGACAATGGGAGAGCAATAGTGACTCTTTTTACCAGAAAACAACTCTTGCTCGTAGGACCAGAACCTGAATTGGATTCATCTCCATTTCTGACTGGGAAACAAACACTAGCTCGCCTTTCAAGAAACACACTCGGCTTTTGAGAAAAGAGCAGTCTTCTACTCTACTGTGTTTCCTATGGGGTCCGGACAGTGAGCTTGCTCAGAACAAAAGAACTGTGCTTCCTACACATGGGCCATATCTAGTTCAACTATGCTTAGGAAACGGACAAGAACAGTAGCTCCTATTCAGTCCAATACACTATACTTGCTGGGAACAGACGCGAATGCTATTTGCACTGTGTATGGCAATGGGAGCACAATAGTGACTTTCCTTACCAGAAAACAACTCATGCTCGTAGGACCGAAAACTGCATGTGATTCAACTCCATTTAGAACTGGGAAATAAATGCTAGCTTGCCTTACAAAAAACACACTCTGCTTTTGAGAGAAGAGCACTCTTATACTCTACTGTGTTTCCTATAGGGCCAGAATAGTGAGCTTGCCAGAACAAAAGAACTGTGCTTCCTGCACACAGTGGCTATATCTAGTTCAATTTTGCTTAGGAAATTGAAAAGAACAGTAGATCCTCTTCAGTCCAATACACTGTACATGCTGGAAACAGACGCCAGTACTATTTGCCCTGTTTATGACAATGGGAGCACAATAGTGACTCTTCTTACCAGATAACAACTCTTGCTCATAGGACCAGAAACTGCATGTGATTCAACTCCATTTAGAACGGGAAAACAAACGCTGGCTTGCCTTACAAGAAACACACTCTGCTTTTGAGAAAAGAGCACTCTTCTTCTCTACTGTGATTCCTATGGGGTCCGAACAGTGAGCTTGCTCAGAACAAAAGAACTGTGCTTCCTACACACACGGCCATATCTAGTTCAACTCTGCTTAGGAAACTGACAAGAACAGTTGCTCCTATTCACTCCAATACACTGTACTTGCTGGGAACAGACGAGAGTGATATTTGCAATGTTTATGGCAATGGGAGCTCAATAGTGACTCTTCTTACTAGAAAAAAACTCTTGCTCATAGGACCAGAAACTGCATAGGATTCAAGTCCGTTTCTGACTGGGAAACAAACACTAACTCTCGTTACAAGAAACACACTCTGCTTTTGAGAAAAGAGCATTCTTCTACTCTACTGTGTTTCCTATGTGGTCCGAACAGTGAGCTTGCTCTGAACAAAAGAACTGTGCTTCCTACACACACAGGCCATATCTAGTTCAACTCTGCTTAGGAAACTTACAAGAACTGTATTTCCTCATCAGTTCAATAACTGTACTTGCTGGGAACAGACGCGAGTGTTATTTGCACTGTGTATGGAAATGAGAGCTCAATAGTGACTCTACTTACCAGAAAACAACTCTTGCTCGTAGGACCAGAAATTGCATGTGATTCAACTCCATTTCTGACTGGGAAACAAACGCTATCTCGCCTTACAAGAAACACACTCTGTTGGTGAGAAAAGAGCACTCTTCTACTCTACTGTGTTTCCTAAGGGGTCCGAACAGTGTGCTTGCTCAGAACAAAAGAACTGTGCTTCCTACACACACGGGCCATATCTAGTTCAACTCTGCTTAGGAAATTGACAAGAACAATAGCTCCGCTTCAGTCCAATACACTGTACTTGCTGGGAACAGATGCGAGTGCTATTTACACTGTATGGAAATGAGAGCCCAATAGTGACTTTCCTTACCAGAAAACAACTCTTGCTCGTAAGACCAAAAACTCCATGTGATTCAACTCCATTTAGAACTGGGAAATAAACGCTATCTTGCCTTACAAGAGACACTCTCTGCTTTTGAGAAAAGAGCACTCTTCTACTCTACTGTGTTTCATATAGGGCCAAAACAGTGAGCTTGCTCAGAACAAAAGAACTGTGTTTCCTACACACACGGCCATATCTACTTCAATTCTGCTTAGGAAACTGACAAGAACAGTAGATCCTCTGCAGTCCAAAACACTGTACATGCTGGGAAGAGACACCAGTACTATTTGCCCTGTGTATGACAATGGTAGCGCAACAGTGACTCCTCTTACCAGAAAACAACTCTTGCTCGTAGGACCAGAAACTGCATGTGATTAAACTCCATTTAGGACTGGGAAACAAACGCTAGCTCGCCTTACAAGAAACACACTCTGCTTTTGAGAAAAGAGCACTCTTCTACTCTACTGTTTTTCCAATGGGGTCCGAAGAGTGAGCTTGCTCAGAACAAAAGAACTGTGCTTCCTACACACACGGGCCATATCTAGTTCAACTCTGCTTAGGCAACTGACAAGAACAGTAGCTCCTCTTCAGTCCAATACACTGTAATTGCTGGGAACAGATGCAAGTGCAATTTTCACTGTGTTTGGCAATGGGAGTGCAATAGTGACTCTTCTTACCAGAAAACAACTCTTGCTCGTAGGACCAAAAACTGCATGTGTCTCAACTCCACTTAGGACTGGGAGAGAAATGCTAGCTTGCCTTACAAGAAACACACTCTGCTTTTGAGAAAAGAGCACTCTTCTACTCTACTGTGTTTCCTATAGGGCCAGAACAGTGAGCTTCCTCAGAAAAAAAGATCTGTGCTTCCTACACACAGGTGCCATATCTATTTCAATTTTGCTTAGGAAACTGACAAGAACAGTAGATCCTCTTGAGTCCAATACACTGTACATGCTGGGAACAGACTCCAGTACTATTTGCCCTGTGTATGACAATGGGAGCATAATTGTGACTCTTCTTACCAGAAAACAACTCTTGCTCCTCGTACCAGAAACTGCATGTGATTCAACTCCATTTAGGACTGGGAAACAAACACTAGCTCGCCTTTCAAGAAACACACTCTGCTTTTGAGAAAAGATCACTCTTCTACTCT
Source organism: Peromyscus eremicus (assembly GCF_949786415.1). NCBI lineage: Eukaryota > Metazoa > Chordata > Mammalia > Rodentia > Cricetidae > Peromyscus > Peromyscus eremicus. The sequence continues at coordinate 208,084 of NW_026734430.1, forward strand.
ACTGTGTTCCCTATAGGGCCAGAACAGTGAGCTTGCTCAGAACAAAAGAACTGTGCTTCCTACACACGGGCCATATCTAGTTCAACTCTGCTGAGGAAACTGACAAGAACAGTAGCTAGGCTTCAGTCCAATACACTGTACTTGCTGGGAACAGACGCGAGTGCTATTTGCACTGTGTATGGCAATGGGAGCACAATAGTGACTTTCCTTACCAGAAAACAACTCATGCTCGTAGGACCGAAAACTGCATGTGATTCAACTCCATTTAGAACTGGGAAATAAAAACTAGCTTGCCTTACAAGAAACACACTCTGCTTTTGAGAGAAGAGCACTCTTATACTCTACTGTGTTTCCTATAGAGCCAGAACAGTGAGCTTGCTCAGAACAAAAGAACTGTGCTTCCTGCACACAGGGGCTATATCTAGTTCAATTTTGCATAGGAAACTGACAAGAACAGTAGATCCTCTTCAGTCCAATACACTGTACATGCTGGAAACAGACGCCAGTACTATTTGCCCTGTATATGACAATGGGAGCACAATAGTGACTCTTCTTACCAGAAAACAACTCTTGCTCGTAGGACCAGAAACTGCATGAGATTCAACTCCATTTAGAACTGGGAAACAAACGCTAGCTTGCCTTACAAGAAACACACTCTGCTTTTGAGAAAAGAGCACTCTTCTTCTCTACTGTGTTTTCTATGGGGTCCAAACAGTGAGCTTGCTCAGAAAAAAAGAACTGTGCTTCCTACACACACGGCCATATCTAGTTCAACTCTGCTTATGAAACTGACAAGAACAGTTGCTCCTATTCACTACAATACACTGTACTTGCTGGGAACAGACGAGAGTGCTATTTGCACTGTGTATGGCAATGGGAGCTCAATAGTGACTCTTCTTACTAGAAAAAAACTCTTGCTTATAGGACCAGAAACTTCATAGGATTCAAGTCCGTTTCTGACTGGGAAACAAACACTAGCTTGCCTTACAAGAAACACACTCTGCTTTTGAGAAAAGAGCATTCTTCTACTCTACTGTGTTTCCTATGGGGTCCGAACAGTGAGCTTGCTCTGAACAAAAGAACTGTGCTTCCTACACACACAGGCCATATCTAGTTCAACTCTGCTTAGGAAATTGACAAGAACAATAGCTCCGCTTCAGTCCAATACACTGTACTTGCTGGGAACAGATGCGAGTGCTATTTACACTGTATGGAAATGAGAGCCCAATAGTGACTTTCCTTACCAGAAAACAACTCTTGCTCGTAGGACCAAAAACTGCATGTGATTCAACTCCATTTAGAACTGGGAAATAAACGCTATCTTGCCTTACAAGAAACACTCTCTGCTTTTGAGAAAAGAGCACTCTTCTACTCTACTGTGTTTCATATAGGGCCAAAACAGTGAGCTTGCTCAGAACAAAAGAACTGTGTTTCCTACGCACACGGCCATATCTACTTCAATTCTGCTTAGGAAACTGACAAGAACAGTAGATCCTCTGCAGTCCAATACAGTGTACATGCTGGGAAGAGACACTAGTACTATTTGCCCTGTGTATGAAAATGGTAGCGCAACAGTGACTCCTCTTACCAGAAAACAACTCTTGCTCGTAGGACCAGAAACTGCATGTGATTAAACTCCATTTAGGACTGGGAAACAAACGCTAGCTCGCCTTACAAGAAACACACTCTGCTTTTGAGAAAAGAGCACTCATCTACTCTACTGTTTTTCCAATGGGGTCCGAACAGTGAGCTTGCTCTGAACAAAAGAACTGTGCTTCCTACACACACAGGCCATATCTAGTTCAACTCTGCTTAGGAAACTTACAAGAACAGTAGCTCCTCTTCAGTTCAATAACTGTACTTGCTGGGAAGAGACACAAGTGCTATTTGCACTGTGTATGGCAATGAGAGCGCAATAGTGTCTCTTCTTACCAGAAAACAACTCTTGCTCGTAGGACCAGAAACTGCATGTGATTCAACTCCATTTCTGACTGGGAAACAAACGCTATCTCGCCTTACAAGAAACACACTCTGCTTTTGAGAAAAGAGCACTCTTCTACTCTACTGTGTTTCCTATGGTGTCCGAACAGTGAGCTTGCTCAGAACAAAAGAACTGTGCTTCCTACACACACGGGCCATATCTAGTTCAACTCTGCTTAGGAAACTTACAAGAACAGTAGCTCCGCTTCAGTCCAATACACTGTACTTGCTGGGAACAGATGCGAGTGCTATTTGCACTGTATGGAAATGGGAGCCCAATAGTGACTTTCCTTACCAGAAAACAACTCTTGCTCGTAGGACCAAAAACTTCATGTGATTTAACTCCATTTAGAACTGGGAAATAAACGCTAGCTTGCCTTACATGAAACACACTCTGCTTTTGAGAAAAGAGCACTCTTCTACTCTACTGTGTTTCATATAGGGCCAAAACAGTGAGCTTGCTCAGAACAAAAGAACTGTGTTTCCTACACACACGGCCATATCTAGTTCAATTCTGCTTAAAAAACTGACAAGAACAGTAGCTCCTCTTCAGTCCAATAAACTGTACTTGCTGGGAACAGATGCAAGTGCCATTTTCACTGTGTTTGGCAATGGGAGTGCAATAGTGACTTTTCTTACCAGAAAACAACTCTTGCTCGTAGGACCAAAAACTGCATGTGTCTCACCTCCACTTAGGACTGGGAGAGAAATGCTACCTCGCCTTACAAAAAACACACTCTGCTTTTGAGAAAAGAGCACTCTTCTGCTCTACTGTGTTTACTATAGGGCCAGAACAGTGAGATTCCTCAGAAAAAAAGATCTGTGCTTCCTGCACACAGGGGCCATATCTATTTCAATTCTGCTTAGGAAACTGACAAGAACAGTAGATCCTCTTGATTCCAATACACTGTACATGCTGGGAACAGACGCCAGTACTATTTGCCCTGTGTATGACAATTGGAGCACAATAGTGACTCTTCTTACCAGAAAACAACTCTTGCTCCTAGTACCAGAAACTGCATGTGATTCAACTCCATTTAGGACTGGGGAGAAAACGCTAGCTCGCCTTACATAAACACACTCTGCTTTTGAGAAAAGAGCATTCTTCTACTCTACAGTGTTTCCTATGGGGTCCGAACAGTGAGCTTGCTCAGAACAAAAGAACTGTGCTTCCTACACACACGGGCCATATCTAGTTCAACTCTGCTTAGGAAACTGACATGAACAGTAGCTCCGCTTCAGTCCAATACACTGTACTTGTTGGGAACAGACGCGAGTGCTATTTGCACTGTGTATGGCAATGGGAGCGCAATAGTGACTTTCCTTACCAGAAAACAACTCTTCCTTGTAGGACCAAAAACTGCATGAGATTCAACTCCATTTAGAACTGGGAAATAAACGCTAGCTTGCCTTACAAGAAACACCCTCTGCTTTTGAGAAAAGAGCACTCTTCTACTCTACTGTGTTTCCTATTGGGTCCGAACAGTGAGCTGGCTCAGAACAAAATAACTGTGCTTCCTACACACACGGCCATATCTAGTTCAAGTCTGATTAGGAAACTGACAAGAACAGTAGCTCCTATCAGTCCAATACACTGTACATGCTGGGAACAGACGCGAGTGCTTTTTGCACTGTGTATGGCAATGGGAGCGCAATAGTGACTTTCCATACCAGAAATCAACTCTTGCTCGTAGGATCAGAAACTGCATGTGATTCCACTCCATTTAGGACTGGCAAGCAAACGCTAGCTCGCCTTACAAGAAACACACTCTGCTTTAGAGAAAAGAGCACTCTTCTACTCTACTGTGTTTACTATGGGGTCCAAACAGTGAGCTTGCTCAGAACAAAAGAACTGTGCTTCCTACACACACGGACCATATCTAGTTCAACTCTGCTTAGGAAACTGACAAGAACAGTATCTCCTATTCAGTCCAATACACTGTACTTGCTGGGAAAAGACGCGAGTGCTATTTGCCTTGTGTAGGGCAATGGGAGCGCAATAGTGACTTTCCTTACCAGAAAACAACTCTTGTTCGTAGGACCAGAAACTGCATGTGATTCAACTCCATTTAGGACTGGGAAACAAACTCTAGCTCGCTTTACAAGAAACACACTCTGCTTTTGAGAAAAGAGCACTCTTCTACTCTACTGTGTTTCCTATAGGGCCAGAACAGTGAGCTTGCTCAGAACATATGAACTGTGCTTCCTACACACACGGGCCATATCCAGTTCAACTCTGCTTAGGAAACTGACAAGAACAGTAGCTCCTTTTCAGTCCAATACACTGTACTTGTGGGGAACAGAAGCGAGTGATATTTGCACTGTGTATGGCAATTGGAGCACAAGTGTGACTTGTCTTACCAGAAAACAACTCTTGCTCGTTGGACAAAAAATTGCATGTGACTCAACTCCATTTAGGACTGGGAAACAAACGCTAGCTCGACTTCCATAAACACACTATGCTTTTGAGAAAAGAGCACTCTTCTACTCTACTGTGTTTCCTATGTGTTCTGAACAGTGAGCTTGCTCAGAACAAAAAAACTGTGCTTCCTACACACACGGCCATATCTAGTTCAAGTCTGCTTAGGAACCTGACTAGAACAGTAGAGCCTCTTCAGTCCAATACACTGTACTTGCTGGGAACAGACGCCAGTGCTATTTGTCCTGTGTATGTCAATGACAGCGCAATAGTGACTCTTCTTACCAGAAAACAACTCTTGCTCGTAGGACCAGAAACTGCATGTGATTCAACTCCATTTAGGACTGGGAAACAAAATCTAGCTCGCTTTACAAGAAACACACTCTGCTTTTGAGAAAAGAGAACTCTTCTACTCTACTGTGTTTCCTATAGGGCCAGAACAGTGAGCTTGCTCAGAAAAAAAGAACTGTGCTTCCTACACACACGGACCATATCTAGTTCAACTCTGCTTAGGAAACTGAGAAGAACAGTAGCTCCTCTTCAGTCCAATAAACTGTACATGTGGGAACAGACAGGAGGGCTATTTGCAATGTGTATTACAATGGGAGCACAATAGTGACTTTCCTTACCAGAAAACAACTCTTGCTCGTAGGACCAGAAACTGCATGTGATTCCACTCCATTTAGGACTGGGAAACAAATGCTAGCTCGCCTTACAAAAACAAACTCTGCTTTAGAGAAAAGAGCACTCTTCTACTCTACTGTGTTTCCTATGTGGTCCAAACAGTGAGCTTGCTCAGAACAAAAGAACTGTGCTTCCTACACACACGGACCATATCTAGTTCAACTCTGCTTAGGAAACTGACAAGAACAGTAGCTCCTATTCAGTCCAATACACTGTACTTGCTGGGAAAAGACGCGAGTGCTATTTGCCTTGTGTAGGGCAATGGGAGCGCAATAGTGACTTTCCTTACCAGAAAACAACTCTTGCTCGTAGGACCAGAAACTGCATGTGATTCAACTCCATTTAGGAGTAGGAAACAAACGCTAGCTCACCTTACAAAAACACACTCTGCTTTTGAGAAAAGAGCACTCTTCTACTCTACTGTGTTTCCTATGGTGTCCGAACAGTGAGAATGCTCAGAACAAAGAACTGTGCTTCCTACACGAGCCATATCTAGTTCAACTCTGCTTAGGAAACTGACAAGAACAGTAGCTCCTCTTCAGTCCAATACACTGTACATGCTGGCAACAGGCGCATGTGCTATTTGCACTGTGTATGGCAATGGGAGCGCAATAGTGACTTTCCGTACCAGAAAACAATTCTTGCTCATCGGACTATAAACTGCATGTGATTCCACTCCATTTAGGACTGGGAAACAAATGCTAGCTCGCCTTACAAGAAACACACTCTGCTTTAGAGAAAAGAGCACTCTTCTACTCTACTGTGTTTCCTATGGGGTCCAAACAGTGAGCTTGCTCAGAACAAAAGAACTGTGCTTAATACACACACGGACCACATATAGTTCAACTCTGCTTAGGAAACTGACAAGAACAGTAGCTCCTATTCAGTCCAATACACTGTACTTGCTGGGAAAAGACGCGAGTGCTATTTGCCTTGTGTAGGGCAATGGGAGCGCAATAGTGACTTTCCTTATCAGAAAAAAACTCTTGTTCGTAGGACCAGAAACTGCATGTGATTCAACTCCATTTAGGACTGGGAAACAAACTCTAGCTCGCTTTACAAGAAACACACTCTGCTTTAGAGAAAAGAGCACTCTTCTACTCTACTGTGTTTCCTATAGGGCCAGAACAGTGAGCTTGCTCAGAACATATGAACTGTGCTTCCTACACACACGGGCCATATCTAGTTCAACTCTGCTTAGGAAACTGACAAGAACAGTAGCTCCTCTTCAGTCCGATACACTGTACTTGTGGGGAACAGAAGCGAGTGATATTTGCACTGTGTATGGCAATTGGAGCACAATAGTGACTTGTCTTACCAGAAAACAACTCTTGCTCGTTGGACAAAAAACTGCATGTGACTCAACTCCATTTAGGACTGGGAAACAAACGCTAGCTCGACTTCCAAGAAACACACTCTGCTTTTGAGAAAAGAACACTCTTCTACTCTACTGTGTTTCCTATGTGTTCCGAACAGTGAGCTTGCTCAGAACAAAAAAACTTTGCTTCCTACACACGGCCATATCTAGTTCAAGTCTGCTTAGGAACCTGACAAGAACAGTAGATCCTCTTAGTCCAATACACTGTACTTGCTGGGAACAGACGCCAGTGCTATTTGTCCTGTGTATGTCAATGACAGCGCAATAGTGACTCTTCTTACCAGAAAACAACTCTTGCTCATAGGACCACAATCTGCATGAGATTCAACTCCATTTCTGACTGGGAAACAAACACTAGCTCGCCTTTCCAGAAACACAATCAAATTTTGAGAAGAGAGCACTCATATACTCGACTGTGTTTCCTATGATGTCCGCACAGTGATCTTTCTCAGAACAAAAGAAGTGTGCTTCCTACACACATGGGCCATATCTGGTTCAACTCCTCTTAAAAAAATGACAACGAACAGTAGCTCCTCTTCAGTCCAATACACTATACTTGCTGGGAACAGACGCGAGTGCTATTTGCACTGTGTATGGCAATGGGAGTACAACAGTGACTTTCCTTACCAGAAAACAACTCTTGCTCATATGACCAGAAACTGCATGTGATTCAACTCCATTTAGGACTGGGAAACAAACGCTAGCTCGCCTTACAAGAAACACACTCTTCTTTTGAGAAAAGAGGACTCTTCTACTCTTCTGTGTATCCTATAGAGCCAGAACAGTGAGCTTGATCAGAACAAGAGAACTGTGCTTCCTACACACACGGCCATATCTAGTTCAATTCTGCTTAGGAAACTGACAAGAACAGTAGATCCTCTTCAGTCCAATACACTGTACATGCTTTGAACAGACGCCAGTGCTATTTGCCCTGTGTATGACAATTGGAGCACAATAGTGACTCTTCTTACCAGAAAACAACTCTTGCTCGTAGGACCACAAACTGCACGGGATTCAACTCCATTTAGTACTGGGAAACAAACGCTAACTTGCCTTACAAGAAACACACTCTGCTTTTGAGAAAAGAGCACGCTTCTACTCTATTGTGTTTCCAATTGGGTCTGAACAGTGAGCTTGCTCAGAACAAAAGAACTGTGCTTCCTACACACACGGCCATATCTATTTCAACTCTGCTTAGGTTACTGACAAGAACAGTAGCTCCTTTTCAGTCTAATACACAGTACTTGCTGGGAAGAGACGCGAGTGCTATTTGTACTCTGTATGGCAATGGGAGCGCAATAGTGACTCTTCTTACCAGAAAACAACTCTTGCTCTTAGGACCACAAACTGCATGTGACTCACCTCCATTTAGGACTGGGAAACAAACGCTAGCTCTGCTCACAAGAAACACACTCTGCTTTTGAGAAAAGAGCACTCTTCTACTCTACTGTGTTTCCAATGGGGTCCAAACAGTGAGCTTGCTCAGAACAAAAGAACTGTGCTTTCTACACACATGGCCATATCTAGTTCAATTCGGCGTAGGAACCTGACAAGAAGAGTAGATCCTCTTCAGTCCAATACACTGTACTTCCTGGGATCAGATGCCAGTGCTATTTGCCCTGTGTATGACAATGGGAGCGCAATAGTGACTCTTCTTACCAGAAAACAACTCTTGCTCGTAGGACCAGAAACTGCATGGGATTCAACTCCATTTAGGACTGGGAAACAAACGCTAACTCGCCTTACAAGAAACACACTCTGCTTTTGAGAAAAGAGCAATCTTCTACTCTACTGTTTCCTATAAGGCCAGAACAGTGAAATTGCTCAGAACAAAAGAACTGTGCTTCCTACACACGGGCCATAACTAGTTCAACTCTGCTTAGGAAACTGACAAGAACAGTAGCTCCTCTTCAGTCCAATACACTGTACTTGCTGGGAACAGACGCGAGTGCTATTTGCACTGTGTATGGCAATGAGAGCACAATAGTGACTTTCCTTAACAGAAAACAACTCTTGCTCCTAGGAACACAAACTGCATGTGATTCAACGCGATTTAGGACTGGGAAACAAACGCTAGCTCACCTTTCAAGAAACACTCTCTGCTTTTTAGAAAAGAGCACTCTTCTACTCTACTGTGTTTCCTATGGGGTCCGAACAGTGAGCTTGATCAGAACAAAAGAACTGTGCTTCCTACAAACACGGGCATATCTTGTTCAATTCTGCTTAGGAACCTGACAAGAACAGTATACCTCTTCAGTCCAATACACTGTACTTGCTGGGAACAGATGCCAGTGCTATTTGTCCTGTGTATGGCAATGGCAGCGCAATAGTGACTATTCTTACCATAAAACAACTCTTGCTCGTAGGACCAGAAACTGCATGTGATTCCACTCCATTTAGGACTGAGACACAAACACTAGCTCACCTTACAAGAAACACACTCTGCTTTAGAGAAAAGAGCACTCTTCTACTCTACTGTGTTTCCTATGGAGTCCAAACAGTGAGCTTGCTCAGAACAAAAGAACTGTGCTTCCTACACACAAGGACCATATGTAGTTCAACTCTGCTTAGGAAACTGACGAGAACAGTAGCTCCTATTCAGTCCAATACACTGTACTTGCTGGGAAAAGACGCGTGTGCTATTTCCCCTGTGTATGGCAATGGGAGCGCAATAGTGACTTTCCTTACCAGAAAAAAACTCTTGTTCGTAGGACCAGAAACTTCATGTGATTCAACTCCATTTAGGACTGGGAAGCAAACGCTAGCTCGCCTTACAAGAAACACACTCTGCTTTAGAGAAAAGAGCACTGTTCTACTCTACTGTGTTTACTATGGGGTCCAAACAGTGACCTTGCTCAGAACAAAAGAACTGTGCTTCCTACACAAACGGGCCATATCTAGTTCAACTCTGCTTAGGAAACTGAGAAGAACAGTAGCCCCTCTTCAGTCCAATACACTGTACTTGCTGGGAACAGACGGGAGGGCTATTTGCACTGTGTATGGCAATGGGAGCGCAATAGTGACTTTCCTTACCAGAAAACAACTCTTGCTCGTAGGACTAGAAACTGCATGTGATTCCACTCCATTACGACTGGGAAACAAATGCTAGCTCGCCTTACAAGAAACACACTCTGCTTTAGAGAAAATAGCACTCTTCTACTCTACTGTGTTTCCTATGGGGTCCAAACAGTGAGCTTGCTCAGAACAAAAGAACTGTGCTTAATACACACACGGACCACATCTAGTTCAACTCTGCTTAGGAAACTGACAAGAACAGTAGCTCCTATTCAGTCCAATACACTGTACTTGCTGGGAAAAGACGCGAGTGCTATTTGCCTTGTGTAGGGCAATGGGAGCTCAATAGTGACTTTCCTTACCAGAAAACAACTCTTGTTCATAGGCCCAGAAACTGCATGTGATTCAACTCCATTTAGAACTGGGAAACAAACTCTAGCTCGCTTTACAAGAAACACACTCTGCTTTTGAGAAAAGAGCACTCTTCTACTCTACTGTGTTTCCTATAGGCCAGAACAGTGAGCTTGCTCAGAACATAAGAACTGTGCTTCCTACACACACGGGCCATATCCAGTTCAACTCTGCTTAGGAAACTGACAAGAACAGTAGCTCCTCTTCAGTCCGATACACTGTACTTGTGGGGAACAGAAGCGAGTGATATTTGCACTGTGTATGGCAATTGGAGCACAAGTGTGACTTGTCTTACCAGAAAACAACTCTTGCTCGTTAGACAAAAAACTGCATGTGACTCAACTCCATTTAGGACTGGAAAACAAACGCTAGCTCGACTTCCAAGAAACACACTCTGCTTTTGAGAAAAGAGCACTCATCTACTCTACTGTGTTTCCTATGAGTTCCGAACAGTGAGCTTGCTCAGAACAAAAAAACTGTGCTTCCTACACACACGGCCATATCTAGTTCAAGTCTGCTTAGGAACCTGACAGGAACAGTAGATCCTCTTCAGTACAATACACTGTACTTGCTGGGAAACGACGACAAGGCTATTTGCACTGTGTATGACATTGAGAGCACAATAGTGATTCTTCTTACCAGAAAACAACTCTTGCTCGTAGGACCAGAAACTGCATGGGATTCAACTCCATTTAGGACTGGGAAACAAACCCTAGCTCGCCTACAAGAAACACACTCTGCTTTTGAGAAAAGAGCACTCATCTACTCTACTGGGTTTCCTATGGGGTCCAAACAGTGAGCTTGCTCAGAACAAAAGAACTGTGCTTCCTACACACATGGGCCATATCTAATTCAACTTTGCTTAGGTTACTGACAAGAACAGTAGCTCCTTTTCAGTCTAATACACAGTACTTGCTGGGAAGAGACGCGAGTGCTATTTGTACTCTGTATGGCAATGGGAGCGCAATAGTGACTCTTCTTACCAGAAAACAACTCTTGCTCTTAGGACCACAAACTGCATGTGACTCACCTCCATTTAGGACTGGGAAACAAACGCTAGCTCTGCTCACAAGAAACACACTCTGCTTTTGAGAAAAGAGCACACTTCTACTCTACTGTGTTTCCTCTATGGCCAGAACAATGAGCTTGCTCAGAACAAAAGGACTGTGCTTCCTACACACACGGGCCATATCTAATTCAATTCTGCTTAGGAAACTTACGAGAATAGTATACGCTCTTCAGTCAAATACACTGCACTTGCTGGGAACAGACACCAGTGCTATTTGCCCTGTGTATGACAAAGGGAGCGCAATAGTGACTCTTCTTACCAGAAAACAACTCTTGCTCATAGGACCAGAAACTGCATGAGACACAACTCCATTTAGGACTGGGAAAGAAACGCTAACTTGCCTTACAAGAAACACACTCTGCTTTTGAGAAAAGAGCACTCTTCCACTCTACTGTGTTTCCTATAGGGCCAGAACAGTGAACTTGCTCAGAACAGAAGAACTGTGCTTCCTACACACAGGGGTCATATCTAGTTCAACTCTGCTTAGGAAACTGACAAGAACAGTAGCTCCTCTTCAGTCCAATACTCTGTACATGCATGGAACAGATGCCAGTGTTATTTGCACTGTTTATGGCAATGGGAGCGCAATAGTGACTCTTCTTACCAGAAAAATCTCTTGCTCGTAGGACCAGAAACTGCATGGGATTCAATTCCATTTCTGACTGGGAAACAAACACTAGCTCGCCTTTCAATAAACACACTCTGCTTTTGAGAAAAGAGCACTCTTCTACTCTACTGTGTTTCCAATGGGGTCCAAACAGTGAGCTTGCTCAGAACAAAAGAACTGTGCTTTCTACACACATGGCCATATCTAGTTCAATTCTGCGTAGGAACCTGACAAGAAGAGTAGATCCTCTTCAGTCCAATACACTGTACATGCTTTGAACAGACGCCAGTGCTATTTGCCCTGTGTATGACAATTGGAGCACAATAGTGACTCTTCTTACCAGAAAACAACTCTTGCTCGTAGGACCACAAACTGCACGGGATTCAACTCCATTTAGTACTGGGAAACAAACGCTAACTTGCCTTACAAGAAACACACTCTGCTTTTGAGAAAAGAGCACGCTTCTACTCTATTGTGTTTCCAATTGGGTCTGAACAGTGAGCTTGCTCAGAACAAAAGAACTGTGCTTCCTACACACACGGCCATATCTATTTCAACTCTGCTTAGGTTACTGACAAGAACAGTAGCTCCTTTTCAGTCTAATACACAGTACTTGCTGGGAAGAGACGCGAGTGCTATTTGTACTCTGTATGGCAATGGGAGCGCAATAGTGACTCTTCTTACCAGAAAACAACTCTTGCTCTTAGGACCACAAACTGCATGTGACTCACCTCCATTTAGGACTGGGAAACAAACGCTAGCTCTGCTCACAAGAAACACACTCTGCTTTGGAGAAAAGAGCACTCTTCTACTCTACTGTGTTTCCAATGGGGTCCAAACAGTGAGCTTGCTCAGAACAAAAGAACTGTGCTTTCTACACACATGGCCATATCTAGTTCAATTCGGCGTAGTAACCTGACAAGAAGAGTAGATCCTCTTCAGTCCAATACACTGTACTTCCTGGGATCAGATGCCAGTGCTATTTGCCCTGTGTATGACAATGGGAGGGCAATAGTGACTCTTCTTACCAGAAAACAACTCTTGCTCGTAGGACCAGAAACTGCATGTGATTCAACTCCATTTAGGACTGGGAAACAAAAGCTAGCTCACCTTACAGAAACACACTCTGCTTTAGAGAAAAGAGCAATCTTCTACTCTACTGTTTCCTATAAGGCCAGAACAGTGAAATTGCTCAGAACAAAAGAACTGTGCTTCCTACACACGGGCCATAACTAGTTCAACTCTGCTTAGGAAACTGACAAGAACAGTAGCTCCTCTTCAGTCCAATACACTGTACTTGCTGGGAACAGACGCGAGTGCTATTTGCACTGTGTATGGCAATGAGAGCACAATAGTGACTTTCCTTAACAGAAAACAACTCTTGCTCCTAGGAACACAAACTGCATGTGATTCAACGCGATTTAGGACTGGGAAACAAACGCTAGCTAGCCTTACAAGAAACACTCTCTGCTTTTTAGAAAAGAGCACTCTTCTACTCTACTGTGTTTCCTATGGGGTCCGAACAGTGAGCTTGATCAGAACAAAAGAACTGTGCTTCCTACACACACGGGCATATCTTGTTCAATTCTGCTTAGGAACCTGACAAGAACAGTATATCCTCTTCAGTCCAATACACTGTACTTGCTGGGAACAGATGCCAGTGCTATTTGTCCTGTGTATGGCAATGGCAGCGCAATAGTGACTATTCTTACCATAAAACAACTCTTGCTCGTAGGACCAGAAACTGCGTGTGATTCCACTCCATTTAGGACTGAGACACAAACGCTAGCTCACCTTACAAGAAACACACTCTGCTTTAGAGAAAAGAGCACTCTTCTACTCTACTGTGTTTCCTATGGAGTCCAAACAGTGAGCTTGCTCAGAACAAAAGAACTGTGCTTCCTACACACAAGGATCATATGTAGTTCAACTGTGCTTAGGAAACTGACAAGAACAGTAGCTCCTATTCAGTCCAATACACTGTACTTGCTGGGAAAAGACGCGTGTGCTATTTCCCCTGTGTATGGCAATGGGAGCGCAATAGTGACTTTCCTTACCAGAAAAAAACTGTTGTTCGTAGGACCAGAAACTTCATGTGATTCAACTCCATTTAGGACTGGGAAGCAAACGCTAGCTCGCCTTACAAGAAACACACTCTGCTTTAGAGAAAAGAGCACTGTTCTACTCTACTGTGTTTACTATGGGGTCCAAACAGTGACCTTGCTCAGAACAAAAGAACTGTGCTTCCTACACACACGGGCCATATCTAGTTCAACTCTGCTTAGGAAACTGACAAGAACAGTAGCCCCTCTTCAGTCCAATACACTGTACTTGCTGGGAACAGACGCATGTGCTATTTGCACTGGTATGCCAATGGGAGCACAATAGTGACTTTCCTTACCAGAAAACAACTCTTGCTCGTAGGACTAGAAACTGCATGTGATTCCACTCCATTAGGACTGGGAAACAAATGCTAGCTCGCCTTACAAGAAACACACTCTGCTTTAGAGAAAATAGCACTCTTCTACTCTACTGTGTTTCCTATGGGGTCCAAACAGTGAGCTTGCTCAGAACAAAAGAACTGTGCTTAATACACACACGGACCACATCTAGTTCAACTCTGCTTAGGAAACTGACAAGAACAGTAGCTCTATTCAGTCCAATACACTGTACTTGCTGGGAAAAGACGCGAGTGCTATTTGCCTTGTGTAGGGCAATGGGAGCTCAATAGTGACTTTCCTTACCAGAAAACAACTCTTGTTCACAGGCCCAGAAACTGCATGTGATTCAACTCCATTTAGAACTGGGAAACAAACTCTAGCTCGCTTTACAAGAAACACACTCTGCTTTTGAGAAAAGAGCACTCTTCTACTCTACTGTGTTTCCTATAGGGCCTTAACAGTGAGCTTGCTCAGAACATATGAACTGTGCTTCCTACACACACGGGCCATATCTAGTTCAACTCTGCTTAGGAAACTGACAAGAACAGTAGCTCCTCTTCAGTCCGATACACTGTACTTGTGGGGAACAGAAGCGAGTGATATTTGCACTGTGTATGGCAATTGGAGCACAATAGTGACTTGTCTTACCAGAAAACAACTCTTGCTCGTTGGACAAAAAACTGAATGTGACTCAACTCCATTTAGGACTGGGAAACAAACGCTAGCTCGACTTCCAAGAAACACACTCTGCTTTTGAGAAAAGAGCACTCATCTACTCTACTGTGTTTCCTATGTGTTCCGAACAGTGAGCTTGCTCAGAACAAAAAAACTGTGCTTCCTACACACACGGCCATATCTAGTTCAAGTCTGCTTAGGAACCTGACAAGAACAGTAGATCCTCTTCAGTCCAATACACTGTACTTGCTGGGAACAGACGCCAGTGCTATTTGTCCTGTGTATGTCAATGACAGCGCAATATGACTCTTCTTACCAGAAAACAACTCTTGCTCGTAGGACCAGAAACTGCATGTGATTCAACTCCATTTAGGACTGGGAAACAAACTCTAGCTCGCTTTACAAGAAACACACTCTGCTTTTGAGAAAAGAGCACTCTTCTACTCTACTGTGTTTCCTATAGGGCCATAACAGTGAGCTTGCTCAGAAAAAAAGAACTGTGCTTCCTACACACACGGACCATATCTAGTTCAACTCTGCTTAGGAAACTGACAAGAACAGTAGCTCCTATTCAGTCCAATACACTGTACTTGCTGGGAAAAGACGTGAGTGCTATTTGCCTTGTGTAGGGCAATGGGAGCGCAATAGTGACTTTCCTTACCAGAAAACAACTCTTGCTCGTAGGACCAGAAACTGCATGTGATTCAATTCCATTTAGGAGTAGGAAACAAACGCTAGCTCGCCTTACAAAAACACACTCTGCTTTTGAGAAAAGAGCACTCTTCTACTCTACTGTGTTTCCAATGGTGTCCGAACATTGAGCTTGCTCAGAACAAAAGAACTGTGCTTCCTACACACATGGCCATATCTAGTTGAATTCTGCTTAGGAACCTGACAAGAACAGTAGATCCTCTTCAGTCCAACACACTGTACGTGCTGGGAACAGACGCCAGTGCTATTTGTCCTGTGTATGGCAATTGCAGCACAATAGTGACTCTTCTTACCATAAAACAACTCTTGCTCGTAGGACCAGAAACTGCATGTGATTCAACTCCATTTAGGACTGGGAAACAAAAGCTAGCTCACCTTACAGAAACACACTCTGCTTTAGAGAAAAGAGCACTCTTCTACTCTACTGTGTTTCCTATAGGGCCAGAACAGTGAGAACACTCAGAACAAAGAACTGTGCTTCCTACACACGAGCCATATCAAGTTCAACTCTGCTTAGGAAACTGACAAGAACAGTAGCTCCTCTTCAGTCCGATACACTGTACTTGCTGGGAACAGACGCGAGTGATATTTGCACTGTGTATGGCAATGGGAGCGCAATAGTGACTTTCCTTTCCAGAAAACAACTCTTGCTCGTAGGACCAGAAACTGCATGTGATTCAACTCCTTTTAGGACTGGGAAACAAATGCTAGCTCGCCTTACATGAAACACACTCTGCTTTTGAGAAAAGAGCACTCTTCTACTCTACTGTGTTTCCTATGGGGTCCGAACAGTGAGCTTGCTCAGAACAAAAGAACTGTGCTTCCTACACACACGGGCCATATCTACTTCAACTCTGCTTAGGAAACTGACAAGAACACTAGCTCCTCTTCAGTCCAATACACTGTACTTTCGGGGAACAGACGCGAGTGCTATTTGCACTGTGTATGGCAATTGGAGCACAATAGTGACTTGTCTTACCAGAAAACAACTCTTGCTTGTAGGACAAAATACTGCATGTGACTCAACTCCATTTAGGACTGGGAAACAAACGCTAGCTCGACTTCCAAGAAACACACTCTGCTTTAGAGAAAAGAGCACACTTCTACTCTACTGTGTTTCCTATGTGTTCCGAACAGTGAGCTTCCTCAGAACAAAAAAACTGTGCTTCCTACACACACGGCCATATCTAGTTCAATTCTGCTTAGGAACCTGACAAGAACAGTAGATCCTCTTCAGTCCATTACACTGTACTTGCTGGGAACAGACGCCAGTGCTATTTGTCCTGTGTATGGCAATGGCAGTCAATAGTGACTCTTGTTACCATAAAACAACTCTTGCTCGTAAGACTAGAAACAGCATGTGATTCAACTCCATTTAAGACTGGGAAACAAACGCTAGCTCGCCTTACAAGAAACACACTCTGCTTTAGAGAAAAGAGCACTCTTCTACTCTACTGTGTTTCCTATAGGGCCAGAACAGTGAGCTTGCTCAGAAAAAAAGAACTGTGCTTCCAAAACAGGGCCATAACTAGTTCAACTCTGCTTAGGAAACTGACAAGAACAGTAACTCCTCTTCCGTCCAATATTCTGTACTTGTTGGGAACAGACGGGAGGGCTATTTGCACTGTGGATGGCAATGGGAGCAAAATAGTGACTTTCCTTACCAGAAAACAGCTCTTGCTCATAGGACCAGAAACTGCATGTGATTCAACTCCATTTAGGACTGGGAAACAAATGCTAGCTTGCCTTACATGAAACACACTCTGCTTTTGAGAAAAGAGCACTCTTCTACTCTACTGTGTTTCCTATGAGGTCCGAACAGTGAGCTTGCTCAGAACAAAAGAACTGTGCTTCCTACACACACGGGCCATATCTAGTTCAACTCTGCTTAGGAAACTGACAAGAACAGTAGCTCCTCTTCAGTCCAATACACTGTACTTGCTGGCAACAGGCACATGTGCTATTTGCACTGTGTATGGCAATGGGAGCGCAATAGTGACTTTCCTTACCAGAAAACAACTCTTGCATATCGGACTAGAAACTGCATGTGATTCCACTCCATTTAGGACTGGGAAACAAATGCTAGCTCGCCTTACAAGAAACACACTCTGCTTTAGAGAAAATAGCACTCTTCTACTCTTCTGTGTTTCCTATGGGGTCCAAACTGTGAGCTTGCTCAGAACAAAAGAACTGTGCTTAATACACACCCGGACCACATCTAGTTCAACTCTGCTTAGGAAACTGACAAGAACAGTAGCTCCTATTCAGTCCAATACACTGTACTTGCTGGGAAAAGACGCGAGTGCTATTTGCCTTGTGTAGGGCAAAGGGAGCGCAATAGTGACTTTCCTTACCAGAAAACAACTCTTGATCGTAGGACCAGAAACTGCATGTGATTCAACTCCATTTAGGACTGGGAAACAAACTCTAGCTCGCTTTACAAGAAAACCACTCTGCTTTTGAGAAAAGAGCACTCTTCTACTCTACTGTGTTTCCTATAGGCCAGAACAGTGAGCTTGCTCAGAACATAAGAACTGTGCTTCCTACACACACGGGCCATATCTAGTTCAACTCTGCTTAGGAAACTGACAAGAACAGTAGCTCCTCTTCAGTCCGATACACTGTACTTGTGGGGAACAGAAGCGAGTGATATTTGCACTGTGTATGGCAATTGGAGCACAATAGTGACTTGTCTTACCAGAAAACAACTCTTGCTCGTTGGACAAAAAACTGCATGTGACTCAACTCCATTTAGGACTGGGAAACAAACGCTAGCTCGACTTCCAAGAAACACACTCTGCTTTTGAGAAAAGAGCACTCTTCTACTCTACTGTGTTTCCTTTGTGTTCCGAACAGTGAGCTTGCTCAGAACAAAAAAACTGTGCTTCCTACACACACGGCCATATCTAGTTCAAGTCTGCTTAGGAACCTGAGAGGAACAGTAGATCCTCTTCAGTCCAATACACTGTACTTGCTGGGAACAGACGCCAGTGCTATTTGTCCTGTGTATGTCAATGACAGCGCAAAATGACTCTTCTTACCAGAAAACAACTCTTGCTCGTAGGACCAGAAACTGCATGTGATTCAACTCCATTTAGGACTGGGAAACAAACTCTAGCTCGCTTTACAAGAAACACACTCTGCTTTTGAGAAAAGAGCACTCTTCTACTCTACTGTGTTTCCTATAGGGCCAGAACAGTGAGCTTGCTCAGAAAAAAAGAACTGTGCTTCCTACACACACGGACCATATCTAGTTCAACTCTGCTTAGGAAACTGAGAAGAACAGTAGCTCCTCTTCAGTCCAATACACTGTACTTGCTGGGAACAGACGGGAGGGCTATTTGCACTGTGTATGGCAATGGGAGCACAATAGTGACTTTCCTTACCAGAAAACAACTCTTGCTCGTAGGACCAGAAACTGCATGTGATTCCACTCCATTTAGGACTGGGAAACAAATGCTAGCTCGCCTTACAAAAACAAACTCTGCTTTAGAGAAAAGAGCACTCTTCTACTCTACTGTGTTTCCTATGGGGTCCAAACAGTGAGCTTGCTCAGAACAAAATAACTGTGCTTCCTACACACACGGACCATATCTAGTTCAACTCTGCTTAGGAAACTGACAAGAACAGTAGCTCCTATTCAGTCCAATACACTGTACTTGCTGGGAAAAGACGTGAGTGCTATTTGCCTTGTGTAGGGCAATGGGAGCGCAATAGTGACTTTCCTTACCAGAAAACAACTCTTGCTCGTAGGACCAGAAACTGCATGTGATTCAATTCCATTTAGGAGTAGGAAACAAACGCTAGCTCGCCTTACAAAAACACACTCTGCTTTTGAGAAAAGAGCACTCTTCTACTCTACTGTGTTTCCAATGGTGTCCAAACATTGAGCTTGCTCAGAACAAAAGAACTGTGCTTCCTACACACATGGCCATATCTATTTGAATTCTGCTTAGGAACCTGACAAGAACAGTAGATCCTCTTCAGTCCAACACACTGTACGTGCTGGGAACAGACGCCAGTGCTATTTGTCCTGTGTATGGCAATTGCAGCACAATAGTGACTCTTCTTACCATAAAACAACTCTTGCTCGTAGGACCAAAAACTGCATGTGATTCAACTCCATTTAGGACTGGGAAACAAAAGCTAGCTCACCTTACAGAAACACACTCTGCTTTAGAGAAAAGAGCACTCTTCTACTCTACTGTGTTTCCTATAGGGCCAGAACAGTGAGAACACTCAGAACAAAGAACTGTGCTTCCTACACACGAGCCATATCAAGTTCAACTCTGCTTAGGAAACTGACAAGAACAGAAGCTCCTCTTCAGTCCGATACACTTTACTTGCTGGGAACAGACGCGAGTGATATTTGCACTGTGTATGGCAATGGGAGCGCAATAGTGACTTTCCTTTCCAGAAAACAACTCTTGCTCGTAGGACCAGAAACTGCATGTGATTCAACTCCTTTTAGGACTGGGAAACAAATGCTAGCTCGCCTTACATGAAACACACTCTGCTTTTGAGAAAAGAGCACTCTTCTACTCTACTGTGTTTCCTATGGGGTCCGAACAGTGAGCTTGCTCAGAACAAAAGAACTGTGCTTCCTACACACACGGGCCATATCTACTGCAACTCTGCTTAGGAAACTGACAAGAACACTAGCTCCTCTTCAGTCCAATACACTGTACTTTCGGGGAACAGACGCGAGTGCTATTTGCACTGTGTATGGCAATTGGAGCACAATAGTGACTTGTCTTACCAGAAAACAACTCTTGCTTGTAGGACAAAAAACTGCATGTGACTCAACTCCATTTAGGACTGGGAAACAAACGCTAGCTCGACTTCCAAGAAACACACTCTGCTTTAGAGAAAAGAGCACACTTCTACTCTACTGTGTTTCCTATGTGTTCCGAACAGTGAGCTTCCTCAGAACAAAAAAACTGTGCTTCCTACACACACGGCCATATCTAGTTCAATTCTGCTTAGGAACCTGACAAGAACAGTAGATCCTCTTCAGTCCATTACACTGTACTTGCTGGGAACAGACGCCAGTGCTATTTGTCCTGTGTATGGCAATGGCAGATCAATAGTGACTCTTGTTACCATAAAACAACTCTTGCTCGTAAGACTAGAAACAGCATGTGATTCAACTCCATTTAAGACTGGGAAACAAACGCTAGCTCGCCTTACAAGAAACACACTCTGCTTTAGAGAAAAGAGCACTCTTCTACTCTACTGTGTTTCCTATAGGGCCAGAACAGTGAGCTTGCTCAGAAAAAAAGAACTGTGCTTCCAAAACAGGGCCATAACTAGTTCAACTCTGCTTAGGAAACTGACAAGAACAGTAACTCCTCTTCCGTCCAATATTCTGTACTTGTTGGGAACAGACGGGAGGGCTATTTGCACTGTGGATGGCAATGGGAGCAAAATAGTGACTTTCCTTACCAGAAAACAGCTCTTGCTCATAGGACCAGAAACTGCATGTGATTCAACTCCATTTAGGACTGGGAAACAAATGCTAGCTCGCCTTACAAGAAACACACTCTGCTTTAGAGAAAATAGCACTCTTCTACTCTACTGTGTTTCCTATGGGGTCCAAACTGTGAGCTTGCTCAGAACAAAAGAACTGTGCTTAATACACACCCGGACCACATCTAGTTCAACTCTGCTTAGGAAACTGACAAGAACAGTAGCTCCTATTCAGTCCAATACACTGTACTTGCTGGGAAAAGACGCGAGTGCTATTTGCCTTGTGTAGGGCAATGGGAGCGCAATAGTGACTTTCCTTACCAGAAAACAACTCTTGCTCGTAGGACCAGAAACTGCATGTGATTCCACTCCATTTAGGACTGAGACACAAGCGCTAGCTCACCTTACAAGAAACACACTCTGCTTTTGAGAAAAGAGCACTCTTCTACTCTACTGTGTTTCCTATGTGTTCCGAACAGTGAGCTTGCTCAGAACAAAAAAACTGTGCTTCCTACACACACGGCCATATCTAGTTCAAGTCTGCTTAGGAACCTGACAGGAACAGTAGATCCTCTTAGTCCAATACACTGTACTTGCTGGGAACAGACGCCAGTGCTATTTGGCCTGTGTATGTCAATGACAGCGCAAAATGACTCTTCTTACCAGAAAACAACTCTTGCTCGTAGGACCAGAAACTGCATGTGATTCAACTCCATTTAGGACTGGGAAACATACTCTAGCTCGCTTTACAAGAAACACACTCTGCTTTTGAGAAAAGAGCACTCTTCTACTCTACTGTGTTTCCTATAGGGCCAGAACAGTGAGCTTGCTCAGAAAAAAAGAACTGTGCTTCCTACACACACGGACCATATCTAGTTCAACTCTGCTTAGGAAACTTAGAAGAACAGTAGCTCCTCTTCAGTCCAATACACTGTACTTGCTGGGAAGAGACGGGAGGGCTATTTGCACTGTGTATGGCAATGGGAGCACAATAGTGACTTTCCTTACCAGAAAACAACTCTTGCTCGTAGGACCAGAAACTGCATGTGATTCCACTCCATTTAGGACTGAGACACAAGCGCTAGCTCACCTTACAAGAAACACACTCTGCTTTAGAGAAAAGAGCACTCTTCTACTCTACTGTGTTTACTATTGAGTCCAAACAGTGAGCTTGCTCAGAACAAAAGAACTGTGCTTCCGACACACAAGGACCATATGTAGTTCAACTCTGCTTAGGAAACTGACAAGAACAGTAGCTCCTATTCAGTCCAATACACTGTACTTGCTGGGAACAGACGCATGTGCTATTTGCACTGTGTATGGCAATGGGAGCGCAATAGTGACTTTGCTTACCAGAAAACAACTCTTGCTCGTAGTACCAGAAACTGCATGTGATTCCACTTTATTTAGGACTGGGACACAAACGCTAGCTCGCCTTACAAGAAACACACTCTGCTTTAGAGAAAAGAGCACTCTTCTACTCTACTGTGTTTCCTATGGGGTCCAAACAGTGAGCTTGCTCAGAACAAAAGAACTGTGCTTCCTACACACACGGCCATATCTAGTTCAATTCTGCTTAGGAACCTGACAAGAACAGTAGACCCTCTTCAATCCAATACACTGTACTTGCTGGGAACAGACGCCAGTGCTATTTGTCCTGTGTATGGCAATGGCAGTGCAATAGTGACTCTTCTTACCATAAAACATCTCTTGCTCGTAGGACCAGAAACTGCATGTGATTCAACTCCACATAGGACTGGGAAACAAACGCTTGCTCGCCTTACAAGAAACACACTCTGCTTTAGAGAAAAGAGCACTCTTCTACTCTACTGAGTTTCCTATGAGTTCCAAACAGTGAGCTTGCTCAGGACAAAAGAACTGTGCTTCCTACACACACGGGCCATATCTAGTTCAACACTGCTTAGGAAACTGACAAGAACAGTAGCTCCTCTTCAGTCCAATACCCTGTACTTGCGGGGAACAGACGCGAGTTCTATTTGCACTGTGTATGGCAATTGGAGCACAATAGTGACTCGCCCTACCAGAAAACAACTCTTGCTCCTAGGACAAAAACCTGCATGTGACTCAACTCCATTTAGGACTGGGAAACATACGCTAGCTTGCCTCAGAAGAAACACACTCTGCTTTTGAGAAAAGAGCACTCTTCTACTACACTGTGTTTCCTATGGTGTCTGAACACTGAGCTTGCTCAGAACAAAAGAACTGTGCTTCCTACACACACGGCCATATCTAGTTCAAGTCTGCTTAGGAACCTGACAAGAACAGTAGATCCTCTTCAGTCCAATACACTGTACTTCCTGGGAACAGACGCCAGTGCTATTTGTCCTGTGTATTGCAATGGCAGCGCAATAGTGACTCTTCTTACCATAAAACAACTCTTGCTCGTAGGACCAGAAACTGCATGTAATTCAACTCCATTTAGGATTGGGAAACAAAAGCTAGCTCACCTTACAAGAAACACACTCTGCTTTAGAGAAAAGAACACTCTTCTACTCTGCTGTGTTTCCTATAGGGCCAGAACAGTGAGCTTGCTCAGAACAAAAGAACTGTGCTTCCTACACACACGGGCCATATCTAGTTCAACTCTACTTTGGAAACTGACAAGAACAGTAACTCCTATTCAGTCCAATACACTGTACTTGCTGGGAAAAGATGCGAGTGCTATTTGCCTTGTGTAAGGCAATGGGTGCGCAATAGTTACTTTCCTTACCAGAAAACAACTCTTGTTCTTAGGACCAGAAACTGCATGTGACTCAAATCCATTTTAGACTGGGAAACAAACGCTAGCTCGCCTTACAAGAAACACACTCTGCTTTTTAGAAAAGAGCACTCTTCTCCTCTACTGTGTTTCTATGGGGTCTGAACAGTGAGCTTGCTCAGAACAAAAGAATTGTGCTTCCTACACACACGGGCCATATCTAGTTCAACTCTGCTTAGGAAACTGACAAGAACAGTAGCTCCTCTTCAGTCCGATACACTGTACTTGCTGGGAACACACGCGAGAGCTATTTGCACTATGTATGGCAATGGGAGCGCAATAGTGACTTTCCTTACCAGAAAACAACTCTTGCTCATAGGACCAGAAACTGCATGTGATTCCACTCCATTTAGGACTGGGAAACAAACGCTAGCTCGCCTTACAAGAAACACACTCTGCTTTAGAGAAAAGAGCACTCTTCTACTCTACTGTATTTCCTATAGGGCCAGAACAGTGACCTTGCTCAGAACAAAAGAACTGTGCTTCCTACACAGGGCCATAACAAGTTCAACTCTGCTTAGGAAACTGACAAGAACAGTAGCTCCTCTTCCGTCCAATACTCTGTACTTGCTGGGAACAGACGCGATGCTATTTGCACTGTGTATGGCAATGGGAGCGCAATAGTGACTTTCCTTAGGAGAAAACAACTCTTGCTCGTAGGACCAGTAACTGCATGTGATTCAAATCCATTTAGGATTGGGAAATAAATGCTACCTCGCCTTACATGAAACACACTCTGCTTTTGAGAAAAGAGCACTCTTCTACTCTACTGTGCTTACTATGGGGTCCGAACAGTGAGCTTGCTAAGAACAAAAGAACTGTGCTTCCTACACACACGGGCCATATCTAGTTCAACTCTGCTTAGGAAACTGACAAGAACAGTAGCTCCTCTTCAGTCCAATACACTGTACTTGCGGGGAACAGACGCGAGTGCTATTTGCACTGTGTATGGCAATTGGAGCACTATAATGACTTGTCTTTCCAGAAAAAAACTCTTGCTCGTAGGACAAAAAACTGCATGTGACTCAATTCCATTTAGGACTGGGAAACAAACGCTAGCTCGACTTCCAAGAAACACACTCTGCTTTTGAGAAAAGAGCACTCTTCTACTCTACTGTGTTTCCTATGTGTTGCGAAAAGTTAGCTTCCTCAGAACATAAGAACTGTGCTTCCTACACACACGGCCATATCTAGTTCAATTCTGCTTAGGAACCTGACAAGAACAGTAGACCCTCTTCAATCCAATACACTGTACTTGCTGGGAACAGACGCCAGTGCTATTTGTCCTGTGTATGGCAATGGCAGCGCAATAGTGACTCTTCTTACCATAAAACATCTCTTGCTCGTAGGACCAGAAACTGCATGTGATTCAACTCCATTTAAGACTGGGAAACAAATGCTAACTTGCCTTACAAGAAACACACTCTGCTTTAGAGAAAAGAGCACTCTTCTACTCTACTGTGTTTCCTATGAGTTCCGAACAGTGAGCTTGCTCAGAACAAAAGAACTGTGCTTCCTACACACACGGGCTATATCTAGTTCAACTCTGCTTAGGAAACTGAGAAGAACAGTACCTCCTCTTCAGTCCAATACCCTGTACTTGCTGGGAACATACACGAGTGCTATTTGTCCTTTGTATGGCAATGGCAGCACAATAGTGACTCTTCTTACCATAAAACAACTCTTGCTCGTAGGACCAGAAACTGCATGTGATTCAACTCCATTTAGGACTGGGAAACAAACGCTAGCTCGCCTTACAAGAAACACACTCTGCTTTAGAGAAAAGAGCACTCTTCTACTCTACTGTGTTTCCTATGAGGTCCAAACAGTGAGCTTGCTCAGAACAAAAGAACTGTGCTTCCTACACACACGGGCCATATCTAGTTCAACACTGCTTAGGAAACTGACAAGAACAGTAGCTCCTCTTCAGTCCAATACCCTGTACTTGCTGGGAACAGATGCGAGTGCTATTTGCACTGTGTATGGCAATTGGAGCACAATAGTGACTTGTCTTACCAGAAAACATCTCTTGCTCATAGGACAAAAAACTGCATGTGACTCAACTCCATTTAGGACTGGGAAACAAACACTAGCTCGACTTCCAAGAAGCACACTCTGCTTTTGAGAAAAGAGCCCTCTTCTACTCTACTGTTTTTCCTATGTGTTCCGAACAGTGAGCTTGCTCAGAACAAAAAAACCGTGCTTCCTACACACACGGGCCATATCTAGTTCAATTCTACTTAGGAAACTGACAAGAACAGTAGAACCTCTTCAGTCCAATACACTGTACATGCTGGGAACAGACGCCAGTGCTATTTGCCCTGTGTATGACAATGGGAGCGCAATAGTGACTCTTCTTACCAGAAAACAACTCTTGTTCGTAGGACAAGAAACTGCATGTGATTCAACTCGATTTAGGACTGGGAAATAAATGCTAGCTTGCCTTACAAGAAACACACTCTGCTTTTGAGAAAAGAGCACTCTTCTACTCTACTGTGTTTCCTATAGGGCCAGAACAGTGAACTTGCTCAGAACAAAAGAACTGTGCTTCCTACACACAGGGGACATATCTAGTTCAACTCTGCTTAGGAATCTGACCAGAACAGGAGCTCCTATTCAGTCCAATACTCTGTACATGCAGGGAACAGACGACAGTGCTATTTGCACTGTGTATGGCAATGGGAGCACAATAGTGACTTTCCTTACCAGAAAACAACTCTTGCTCGTACGACCAGAAACTGCACGGGATTCAATTCCATTTCTGACTGGGAAACAAACACTAGCTCGCCTTTCAAGAAACGCACTCTGCTTTTGAGAAAAGAGCACTCTTCTACTCTACAGTGTTTCCTATGGGATCGAACAGTGAGCTTGCTAAGAACAAATGAACTGTGCTTCCTACACACACGGGCCATATCTAGTTATACTCTGCTTAGGAAACTGACAAGAACAGTAGCTGCTCTTCAGTCCAATACACCGTACTTGCTGGGAACAGACGCCAGTGCTATTTGCACTGTGTATGACAATGGGAGCGCAATAGTGATTCTTCTTACCAGAAAAAAACTCTTGCTCGTAGGACCAGAAACGGCATGGGATTCAACTCCATTTTTGACTGGGAAGCAAATACTAGCTCGCCTTTCAAGAAACACAATTTAATTTTGAGAAAAGAGCACTCATCTACTCTACTGTGTTTCCTATGGTATCCGCACAGTGTGCTTTCTCAGAACAAAAAAACTGTGCTTCCTACACACACGGCCATATCTAGTTCAACTCTGCTTAGGAAACTGACAAGAACAGTAGCTCCTCTTCAGTCCAATACACTGTACTTGCT
Source organism: Peromyscus eremicus (assembly GCF_949786415.1). Lineage (NCBI taxonomy): Eukaryota > Metazoa > Chordata > Mammalia > Rodentia > Cricetidae > Peromyscus > Peromyscus eremicus. The sequence continues at coordinate 235,050 of NW_026734430.1, forward strand.
GGGAACAGACGGGAGGGCTATTTGCACTATGTATGGGAATGGGAGCGCAATTGTGACTTTCCTTACCAGAAAACAACTCTTGCTCATAGGACCAGAAACTGGATTGATTCAACTCCATTTAGGACTGGGAAACAAATGCTAGCTCGCCTTACAAGGAACACACTCTGCTTTTGAGAAAAGGGCACTCTTCTACTCTATTGTGTTTCCTACGGGGTCCGAACTGTGAGCTTGCTCAGAACAAAAGACCTGTGCTTCCTACACACACGGGCCATATCTGGTTCAACTCTGCTTAGGAAACTGACAAGAACAGTAGCTCCTCTTCAGTCCAATACACTGTACATGCTGGGAACAGATGCCTGTGCTATTTGCCCTGTGTATGACAATGGGAGCGCAATAGTGACTCTTCTTACCAGAAAACAACTCTTGCTCGTAGGACCACAAACTGCATGGGATTCAACTCCATTTAGTACTGGGTAACAAACGCTGTCTCGCCTTACAGGAAACACACTCTGCTTTTGAGAAAAGGGCACTCTTCTACTCTATTGTGTTTCCTACGGGGTCCGAACTGTGAGCTTGCTCAGAAAAAAAGAACTGTGCTTCCTACACACACGGGCCATATCTAATTCAACTCTGCTTAGGAAACTGAGAAGAACAGTAGCTCCTCTTCAGTCCAATACACTGTACTTGCTGGGAACAGACGGGAGGGCTATTTGCACTGTGTATGGCAATGGGAGCGCAATAGTGACTTTCCTTACCATAAAACAACTCTTGCTCGTAGGACCAGAAACTGCATGTGATTCCACTCCATTTAGGACTGGGAAACAAATGTTAGCTCGCCTTACAAAAACACACTCTGCCTTAGAGAAAAGAGCACTCTTTTACTCTACTGTGTTTCCTATGGGATCCAAACAGTGAGCTTGCTCAGAACAAAAGAACTGTGCTTCATACACATACGGACCATATCTAGTTCAACTCTGCTTAGGAAACTGACAAGAACAGTAGCTCCTATTCACTCCAATACACTGCACTTGCTGGGAAAAGACGCCAGTGCTATTTGCCTTGTGTAGGGTAATGGGAGCACAATAGTGACTTTCCTTACCAGAAAACAACTCTTGCTCGTAGGACCAGAAACTGCATGTGATTCAACTCCATTTAGGACTGGGAAACAAAAGCTAGCTCACCTTACAGAAACACACTCAGCTTTAGAGAAAAGAGCACTCTTCTACTCTACTGTGTTTCCTATGGTGTCCGAACAGTGAGCTTGCTCAGAACAAAAGAACTGTGCTTCCTACACACATGGCCATATCTAGTTCAAGTCTGCTTAGGAACCTGACAATAACAGTAGATCCTCTTCAGTCCAATACACTGTACGTGCTGGGAACAGACGCCAGTGCTATTTGTCCTGTGTATGGCAATGGCAGCACAATAGTTACTCTTCTTACCATAAAACAACTCTTGCTCGTAGGACCAGAAACTGCATGTGATTCAACTCCATTTAGGACTGGGAAACAAAAGCTAGCTCACCTTACAGAAACACACTCTGCTTTAGAGAAAAGAGCACTCTTCTACTCTTCTGTGTTTCCTATAGGGCCAGAACAGTGAGCTTGCTCAGAACAAAGAACTGTGCTTCCTACCCAGGGGCCATATCTAGTTCAATTCTGCTTAGGAAACTGACGAGAACAGTAGATCCTCTTCAGTCCAATACACTGTATATGCTGGGAACAGACGCCAGTGCTATTTGCCCTGTGTATGACAATGGGAGCACAATAGTGACTCTTCTTTCCAGAAAACAACTCTTGCTCGTAGGACCACAAACTGCATGGGATTCCACTCCATTTAATACTGAAAAACAAACGCTATCTTGCCTTACAAGAAACACACTCTGCTTTTGAGAAAAGAGCACGCTTCTACTCTATTGTGTTTCCAATGGGGTCTGAACAGTGAGCTTGCTCAGAACAAAAGAACTGTTCTTCCTACACACACGGCCATATCTAGTTCAACTCTGCTTAGGAAACTGACAAGAACAGTAGCTCCTCTTCAGTCCAATACACTGTACTTGCTGGAAACAGACGCGACTGCTATTTGCACTGTGTATGGCAAAGGGAGCACAATAGTGACTTTCCTTAAGAGAAAACAACTCTTGCTGGTAGGACCAAAAACTGCATGTGATTCAACTCCATTTAGGACTGGAAACCAACGCTAGCTCGCCTTACAAGAAACACACTCTGCTTTTGAGAAAAGAGCACTCTTCTACTCTACTGTGTTTCCTATAGGGCCAGAACAGAGAGCTTGCTCAGAACAAAAGAACTGTGCTTCCTACATACACGGCCATAACTAGTTCAATTCTGCTTAGGAACCTGACAAGAACAGTAGGTTCTCTTCAGTCCAATACACCGTACATGCTGGAAACCGACGCCAGTGCTATTTGCCCTGTGTATGACAATGGGAGCGCAATATTGACTCTTCTTACCAGAAAACAACTCTTGCTCGTAGGACCAGAAACTGCATGTGATTCATCTCCATTTAGGACTGGGAAGCAACGCTAGCTCGCCTTACAAGAAACACACTCTGCTTTTGAGAAAAGGGCACTCTTCTACTCTATTGTGTTTCCTACGGGGTCCGAACTTTGAGCTTGCTCAGAACAAAAGACCTGTGCTTCCTACACACACGGGCCATATCTAGTTCAACTCTGCTTAGGAAACTGACAAGAACAGTAGCTCCTCTTCAGTCCAATACACTGTACATGCTGGGAACAGATGCCTGTGCTATTTGCCCTGTGTATGACAATGGGAGCGCAATAGTGACTCTTCTTACCAGAAAACCACTCTTGCTCGTAGGACCACAAACTGCATGGGATTCAACTCCATTTAGTACTGAGAAAAAATGCTGTCTCGTTTTACAGGAAACACACTCGGCTTTTGAGAAAAGGGCACTCTTCTACTCTATTGTGTTTCCTACGGGGTCCGAACTGTGAGCTTGCTGAGAACAAAAGAACTGTGCTTCCTACACACACGGGCCATATCTAGTTCAACTCTGCATAGGACACTGACAAGAACAGTACCTGCTCTTCAGTCCAATACACTGTACTTGCTGGGAACAGACGCGAGTGCTATTTGCACTGTGTATGGCAATGGGAGCGCAATAGTGACTCTTCTTACCAGAAAACAACTCTTGCTCATAGTACCAGAAACTGCAATGGACTCAACTCCATTTCTGACTGGGAAACAAACACTAGCTCGACTTTCAAGAAAAACAATCAAATTTTGAGAATAGAGCACTCATCTACTCTACTGTGTTTCCTATGATGTTCGCATAGTGTGCTTTCTCAGAACAAAAGAACTGTGCTTCCTACACACATGGGATATATCTGGTTCAACTCCTCTTATGAAAATGACAAGAACAGTAGGTCCTCTTCAGTCCAATACACTGTACTTGCTGGGAACAGACACGAGTGCTATTTGCACTATGTATGGGAATGGGAGCACAATTGTGACTTTCCTTACCAGAAAACAACTCTTGCTCATAGGACCAGAAACTGGATATGATTCAACTCCATTTAGGACTGGGAAACAAATGCTAGCTCGCCTTACAAGGAACACACTCTGCTTTTGAGAAAAGGGCACTCTTCTACTCTATTGTGTTTCCTACGGGGTCCGAACTGTGAGCTTGCTCAGAACAAAAGACCTGTGCTTCCTACACACACGGGCCATATCTGGTTCAACTCTGCTTAGGAAACTGACAAGAACAGTAGCTCCTCTTCAGTCCAATACACTGTACATGCTGGGAACAGATGCCTGTGCTATTTGCCCTGTGTATGACAATGGGAGCGCAAGAGTGACTCTTCTTACCAGAAAACAACTCTTGCTCATAGGACCACAAACTGCATGGGATTCAACTCCATTTAGTACTGGGTAACAAACGCTGTCTCGCCTTACAGGAAACACACTCTGCTTTTGAGAAAAGGGCACTCTTCTACTCTATTGTGTTTCCTACGGGGTCCGAACTGTGAGCTTGCTCAGAAAAAAAGAACTGTGCTTCCTACACACACGGGCCATATCTAGTTCAACTCTGCATAGGAAACTGACAAGAACAGTACCTGCTCTTCAGTCCAATACACTGTACTTGCTGGGAACAGACGCGAGTGCTATTTGCACTGTGTATGGCAATGGGAGCGCAATAGTGACTCTTCTTACCAGAAAACAACTCTTGCTCGTAGTACCAGAAACTGCATGGGACTCAACTCCATTTCTGACTGGGAAACAAACACTAGCTCGACTTTCAAGAAAAACAATCAAATTTTGAGAATAGAGCACTCATCTACTCTACTGTGTTTCCTATGATGTCCGCATAGTGTGCTTTCTCAGAACAAAAGAACTGTGCTTCCTACACACATGGGATATATCTGGTTCAACTTCTCTTATCAAAATGACAAGAACAGTAGCTCCTCTTCAGTCCAATACACTGTACTTGCTGGGAACAGACACGAGTGCTATTTGCACTGTGTATGGCAATGGGAGCGCAATAGTGACTCTTCTTACCAGAAAAAAACTCTTGCTCGTAGTACCAGAAACTGCATGGGACTCAACTCCATTTCTGACTGGGAAACAAACATTAGCTCGACTTTCAAGAAAAACAATCAAATTTTGAGAATAGAGCACTCATCTACTCTACTGTGTTTCCTATGATGTCCGCATAGTGTGCTTTCTCAGAACAAAAGAACTGTGCTTCCTACACACATGGGATATATCTGGTTCAACTCCTCTTATGAAAATGACAAGAAGAGTAGCTACTCTTCAGTCCAATACAGTGTACTTGCTGGGAACAGACGCGAGTGCTATTTGCACTGTGTATGGGAATGGGAGCTCAATAGTGTCTTTCCTTACCAGAAAACAACTCTTGCTCATAGGACCAGAAACTGGATGTGATTCAACTCCATTTAGGACTGGGAAACAAATGCTAGCTCGCCTTACAAGGAACACACTCTGCTTTTGAGAAAAGGGCACTCTTCTACTCTATTGTGTTTCCTACAGGGTCCGAACTGTGAGCTTGCTCAGAACAAAAGACCTGTGCTTCCTACACACAGGGGCCATATCTGGTTCAACTCTGCTTAGGAAACTGACAAGAACAGTAGCTCCTCTTCAGTCCAATACACTGTACTTGCTGGGAACAGACGCAAGTGCTATTTGCCCTGTGTATGACAATGGGTGCGCAATATTGACTCTTCTTACCAGAAAACAACTCTTGCTCGTAGGACCAGAAACTGCATGTGATTCAACTCCATTTAGGACTGGGAAAAAAATGCTAGCTCGCCTTACAAGAAACACACTCTACTTTTGAGAAAAGAGCACTCTTCTACTCTACTGGGTTTCCTATGGGGTCCAAACAGTGAGCTTGCTCAGAACAAAAGAGTGCTTCCTACACACATGGGCCATATCTAACTCAACTTTGCTTAGGTTACTGACAAGAACAGTAGCTCCTTTTCAGTCTAATACACTGTACTTGCTGGGAAGAGACGCGACTGCTATTTGTACTCTGTATGGCAATGGGAGCGCAATAGTGACTATTCTTACCAGAAAACAACTCTTGCTCTTAGGACCACAAGCTGCATGTGACTCACCTCGATTTAGGACTGGGAAACAAATGCTAGCTCTGCTCACAAGAAACACACTCTGCTTTTGAGAAAAGAGCACTCTTCTACTCTACTGTGTTTCCTCTATGGCCAGAACATTGAGCTTGCTCAAAACAAAAGGACTGTGCTTCCTACACACATGGGCCATATCTAATTCAATTCTGCTTAGGAAACTGACGAGAATAGTATACGCTCTTCAGTCAAATAACTGCACTTGCTGGGAACAGACACCAGCGCTATTTGCCCTGTGTATGACAAAGGGAGCGCAATATTGACTCTTCTTACCAGAAAACAACTCTTGCTCATAGGACCAGAAACTGCATGAGACACAACTCCATTTAGGACTGGGAAAGAAACGCTAGCTTGCCTTACAAGAAACACACTCTGCTTTTGAGAAAAGAGCACTCATCTACTCTACTGTGTTTCCTATAGGGCCAGAACAGTGAACCTGCTCAGAACAAAAGAACTGTGCTTCCTACACACAGGGGCCATATCTAGTTCAACTCTGCTTAGGAAACTGACAAGAACAGTAGCTCCTCTTCTGTCCAATGCTCTGTACATGCATGGAACAGATGCCAGTGTTACTTGCACTGTTTATGGCAATGGGAGCGCAATAGCGACTCTTCTTACCAGAAAAATCTCTTGCTCGTAGGACCAGAAACTGCACGGGATTCAATTCCATTTCTGACTGGGAAACAAACACTAGCTCGCCTTTCAGTAAACACACTCTGCTTTTGAGAAAAGAGCACTCTTCTACTCTACTGTGTTTCCAATGGGGTCCAAACAGTGAGCTTGCTCAGAACAAAAGAACTGTGCTTTCTACACACATGGCCATATCTAGTTCAATTCTGCATAGGAACCTGACAAGAACAGTAGATCCTCTTCAGTCCAATACACTGTACTTCCTGGGATCAGATGCCAGTGCTATTTGCCCTGTGTATGACAATGGGAGCGCAATAGTGACTCTTCTTACCAGAAAACAACTCTTGCTCGTAGGACCAGAAACTGCATGGGATTCAACTCCATTTAGGACTGGGAAACAAACGCTAACTCACCTTACAAGAAACACACTCTGCTTTTGAGAAAAGAGCAATCTTCTACTCTACTGTGTTTCCTATAAGGCCAGAACAGTGAACTTGCTCAGAACAAAAGAACTGTGCTTCCTACACACGGGCCATAACTAGTTCAACTCTGCTTAGGAAACTGACAAGAGCAGTAGCTCCTCTTCAGTCCAATACACTGTACTTGCTGGGAACAGACGCGAGTGCTATTTGCACTGTGTATGGCAATGAGAGCACAATAGTGACTTTCCTTAACAGAAAACAACTCTTGCTCCTAGGAACACAAACTGCATGTGATTCACCGCCATTTAGGACTGGGAAACAAACGCTAGCTCGCTTTACAAGAAACACTCTCTGCTTTTTAGAAAAGAGCACTCTTCTACTCTACTGTGTTTCCTATGGGGTCCGAACAGTGAGCTTTATCAGAACAAAAGAACTGTGCTTCCTACACACACGGCCATATGTTGTTCAATTCTGCTTAGGAACCTGACAAGAACAGTAGCTCCTCTTCAGTCCAATACACTGTACTTGCTGGGAACAGATGCCAGTGCTATTTGTCCTGTGTATGGCAATGGCAGCGCAATAGTGACTATTCTTACCATAAAACAACTCTTGCTCGTAGGACCAGAAACTGCGTGTGATTCCACTCCATTTAGGACTAGGGAACAAACGCTAGCTCGCCTTACAAGAAACACACTCTGCTTTTGAGAAAAGAGCACTTTTCTACTCTACTGTGTTTCCTATAGGGCCAGAACAGTGAGCTTGCTCAGAACATAATAACTGTGCTTCCTAAACACACGGGCCATATCTAGTTCAACTCTGCTTAGGAAACTGACAAGAACAGCAGTTCCTCTTCAGTCCGATACACTGTACTTGCTGAGAACAGACGTGAGTGCTATTTGCACTGTGTATGGCAATTGGAACACAATAGTGTCTCATCTTACCAGAAAACAACTCATGCTCGTACGACCAGAAACTGCATGTGATTCAACTCCATTTAGGACTGGGAAACAAACTCTAGCTCACCTTACAAGAAACACACTCTGCTTTTGAGAAAAGAGCACTCTTCTACTCTACTGTGTTTCCTATAGGGCCAGAACAGTTAGCTTGCTCAGAACAAATGAACTGTGCTTCCTAGACACACGGGCCATACCTAGTTCAACTCTGCTTAGGAAACTGAGAAGAACAGTAGCTCCTCTTCAGTCCAATACACTGTACTTGCTGGGAACAGACGCATGTGCTATTTGCACTGTGTATGGCAATTGGAGCGAAATAGTGACTTTCCTTACCAGAAAACAACTCTTGCTCTTAGGACCAGAAACTGCATGTGATTCAACTCCATTTAGGACTGGGAAACAAACGCTAGCTCGCCTTACAAGAAACACACTGCTTTAGAGAAAAGAGCACTCTTCTACTCTACTGTGTTTCCTATAGGGCCAGAACAGTGAGCTTGCTCAGAAAAAAAGAACTGTGCTTCCTACACACACGGCCATATCTAGTTCAATTCTGCTTAGGAAACTGACAAGAATAGTATATCCTCTTCAGTCCAATACACTGTACATGCTGGGAACAGACGCCAGTGCTATTTGCCCTGTGAATGACAACGCGAGCGCAATAGTGACTCTTCTTACCAGAAAACAACTCTTGCTCGTAGGACCAGAAACTGCATGTGATTCAACTCCATTTAGGACTGAGAAACAAACACTAGCTCACCTTACAAGAAACACACTCTCCTTTTGAGAAAAGAGCACTCTTGTACTCTACTGTGTTTCCTATAGGGCCAGAACAGTGAGCTTGCTCAGAAAAAAAGAACTGTGCTTCCTACACACAGGGGCCATATGTAGTTCAACTCTTCTTAGGAAACTGACAAGAACAGTATCTCCTCTTCAGTCCAATACACTGTACTTGCTGGGAAGAGAAGGAGAGCTATTTGCACTGTGTATGGCAATGGGAGCACAATAGTGACTTTCCTTACCGGAAAACAACTCTTGCTCATAGGACCAGAAACTGCATGTGATTCCACTCCATTTAGGAATGGGAAAAAAACGCTAGCTCGCCTTAAAAGAAACACACTCTGCTTTTGAGAAAAAAGCACTCTTCTACTCTACTGTGTTTCCTATGGGGTCAGAACAGTGAGCTTGCTCAGAACAAAAAAACTGTGCTTCCTACACACACGACCATATCTAGTTCAAGTCTGCTTAGGAACCTGACAAGGACAGTAGATCCTCTTCAGTCCAATACACTGTACTTGCTGGGAACAGACGCGAGTGCTATTTGCAGTGTATGGCAATGGGAGTGCAATGTGACTTTCCTTACCAGAAAACAATTCTTGTTCGTAGGACCAGAAACTGCATGTGATTCAACTCCATTTAGGACTGGGAAAGAAACGCCAACTCACCTTAGAAGAAACACACTCTGCTTTTGAGAAAAGAGAACTCTTCTACTCTACTGTGTTTCCTATAGGGCCAGAACAGTGTACTTGCTCAGAACAAAAGAACTGTGCTTCCTACACACACGACCAAATCTAGTTCAATTCTGCTTAGGAACCTGACAAGAACAGTAGATTCTCTTCAGTCCAATACACTGTACATGTTGGGAACCAACGCCAATGCTATTTGCACTGTGTATGACATTGAGAGCACAATAGTGATTCTTCTTACCAGAAAACAACTCTTGCTTGTAGGACCAGAAACTGCATGTAATTCAACTCCATTTAGGACTGGGAAACAAACTCTAGCTCACCTTACAAGAAACACACTCTGCTTTTGAGAAAAGAGCACTCTTCTACTCTACTGTGTTTCCTATAGGGCCAGAACAGTTAGCTTGGTCAGAACAAATGAACTGTGCTTCCTAGACACACGGGCCATATGTAGTTCAACTCTGCTTAGGAAACTGAGAAGAACAGTAGCTCCTCTTCAGTCCAATACACTGTACTTGCTGGGAACAGTCGCATGTGCTATTTGCACTGTGTATGGCAATGGGAGCACAAAAGTGACTTTCCTTACCAGAAAACAACTCTTGGTCGTAGGACCAGAAACTGCATGTGATTCAACTCCATTTAGGACTGGGAAAAAAACGGTAGCTCACCTTATAAGAAACACAGTGCTTTAGAGAAAAGAGCACTCTTCTACTCTACTGTGTTTCCTATGGGGTCCAAAGAGTAATCTTGCTCAGAACAAAAGAACTGACGTTCCTACACACACGGAACATATGTAGTTCAACTCTGCTTAGGAAACTGACAAGAACAGTAGCTCCTCTTCAGTCCAATACACTGTACTTGCTGGGAACAGACGCGAGTGCTATTTACACTCTGTATCAATGAGAGCGCAATAGTGACTTTCCTTACCAGAAAACAACTCTTGCTCGTAGGACCACAAACTGCATGTGATTCAACGCCATTTAGGTTGGGAAACAAATGCTAGCTCGCCTTACAAGAAACACACTCTGCTTTAGAAAAAGAGCACTCTTCTACTCTACTGTGTTTCCTACAGGGCCAGAACAGTGAGCTTGCTCAGAACAAAAGAACTGTGCTTCCCACACGGGCCATATCTAGTTCAACTCTGCTTAGATAACTGACAAGAACAGTAGATCCTCTTCAGTCCAGTACACTGCACTTGCTGGGAACAGACGACAGTGCTATTTGCACTGTGTATGGCATTTGGAGCACAATAGTGACTCGTCTTACCAGAAAACAACTCTTGCTCATAGAACAAAAAACTGCATGTGATTCAACTCCATTTAGGACTGGGAAACAAACTCTAGCTCGCTTTACAAGAAACACACCTGCTTTTGAGAAAAGAGCACTCTTCTACTCTACTGTGCTTCCTATAGGGCCAGAACAGTGAGCTTGCTCAGAAAAAAAGAACTGTGCTTCCTACACACACGGGCCATATCTAGTTCAACTCTGCTTAGCAAACTGACAAGAACAGTAGCTCCTCTTCAGTCCGATACACTGTACTTGCTGGGAACAGACGCGAGTGCTATTTGCATTGTGTATGGCAATGGGAGCGCAATAGTGACTTTCCTTACCAGAAAACAACTCTTGCTCGTAGGACCAGAAACTGCATGTGATTCAACACCATTTAGGACAGGGAAACAAACGCTAGCTTGCCTTACAAGAAATACACTCTGCTTTAGAGAAAAGAGCACTCATCTACTCTACTGTGTTTCCTATGGGGTCCGAACAGTGAGCTTGCTCAGAACAAACGAACTGTGCTTCCTACACACACGGCCATATCTAGTTCAAGTCTGCTTAGGAACCTGACAAGAACAGTAGTTCCTCTTCAGTCCAATACACTGTACTTGCTGGGAACAGACGCCAGTGCTATTTGTCCTGTGTAGGGCAATGGAAGCACAATAGTGACTTTCCTTACCAGAAAACAACTCTTGCTCGTAGGACCACAAACTGCATGTGATTCAACTCCATTTAGGACTGGGAAACAAATGCTAGCTCGCCTTACATGAAACACACTCTGCTTTTGAGAAAAGAGCACTCTTCTACTCTACTGTGTTTCCTATGGGGTCCGAACAGTGAGCTTGCTCAGAACAAAAGAACTATGCTTCCTACACACACGTGCCATATCTAGTTCAACTCTGCTTAGGAATCTGACAAGAACAGTAGCTCCTCTTCAGTCCAATACACTTTACTTGCGGGAAACAGACGCGAGTGCTATTTGCACTGTGTATGGAAATTGGAGCACAATAGTGACTCGTCTTACCAGAAAACAACTCTTGCTCGTAGGACTAAAACTACATGGGACTCAACTCCATTTAGGACTGGGAAAAAAACGCTAGCTCGACTTCCAAGAAAAACACTCTGCTTTTGAGAAAAGAGCACTCTTCTACTCTACTGTGCTTCCTATAGGGCCAGAACAGTGAGCTTGCTCAGAAAAAAAGAACTGTGCATCCTACACACACGGGCCATACCTAGTTCAACTCTTCTTAGGAAACTGAGAAGAACAGTAGCTCCTCTTCAGTACAATACACTGTACTTGCTGGGAACAGACGGGAGGGCTATTTGCACTGTGTATGGCAATGGGAGCACAATAGTGACTTTCTTTACCAGAAAACAACTCTTGCTCGTAGGACCAGAAACGGCATGTGATTCCACTCCATTTAGGACTGGGAAACAAACGGTAGCTCACCTTACAAGAAACACACTCTACTTTAGAGAAAAGAGCACTCTTCTACTCTACTGTGTTTCCTATGGGGTCCAAAGAGTGAGCTTACTCAGAACAAAAGAACTGTGCTTCCTACACACACGGACCATATCTAGTTCAACTCTGCTTAGTAAACTGACAAGAACAGTAGCTCCTATTCAGTCCAATACACTGTACTTGCTGGGAAAAGATGCGAGTGCTATTTGCCTTGTGTAGGGCAATGGGAGCACAATAGTGACTTTCCTTACCATAAAACAACTCTTGCTCGTAGGACCAGAAACTCCATGTGATTCAACTCCATTTAGGTCTGGGAAACAAATGCTAGCTCGCCTTACATGAAACACACACTGCTTTTGAGAAAAGAGCACTCTTCTACTCTACTGTGTTTCCTATGGGGTCCGAACAGTGAGCTTGCTCAGAACAAAAGAACTGTGCTTCCTACACACAAGGGCCATATCTAGTTCAACTCTGCTTAGGAAACTGACAAGAACAGTAGCTCCTCTTCAGTCCAATACACTGTACTTGCGGGGAAGAGACGCGAGTGCTATTTGCACTGTGTATGGCAATTGGAGCACAATAGTGACTCGTCTTACCAGAAAACAACTCTTGCTCGCAGAAAAAAAACTGCATGTTACTCAACTCCATTTAGGACTGGGAAACAAACGCTAGCTTGCCTTAGAAGAAACACACTCTGCTTTTGAGAAAAGAGCACTCTTCTACTCCACTGTGTTTAATATAGGGCCAGAACAGTGAGCTTGCTCAGAACATAAGAACTGTACTTCCTACACACGGGCCATATCTACTTCAACTCTGCTTAGGAAACTGACAAGAAAAGTAGCTCCTCTTTAGTCCGATACACTGTACTTGCTGGGAACAGACGCGAGTGCTATTTGCACTGTGTATGGCAATGGGAGCGCAATAGTGACTTTCCTTACCAGAAAACAACTCTTGCTCGTAGGACCAGAAACTGCATGTGATTCAACACCATTTAGGACAGGGAAACAAACGCTAGCTTGCCTTACAAGAAATACACTCTGCTTTTGAGAAAAGAGCACTCATCTACTCTACTGTGTTTCCTATGGGGTCCGAACAGTGAGCTTGCTCAGAACAAACGAACTGTGCTTCCTACACACACGGCCATATCTAGTTCAAGTCTGCTTAGGAACCTGACAAGAACAGTAGCTCCTCTTCAGTCCAATACACTGTACTTGCTGGGAACAGACGCCAGTGCTATTTGTCCTGTGTATGGCAATGGCAGCACAATAGTGACTCTTCTTACCATAAAACAACTCTTGCTCGTAGGACCAGAAACTGCATGTGATTCAACTCCATTTAGGACTGGGAAACAAACACTAGCTCCCCTTACAAGAAACACACTCTGCATTAGAGAAAAGAGCACACTTCTACTCTACTGTGTTTCCTATAGAGCCAGAACAGTGAGCTTGCTCAGAACAAAAGAACTGGGCTTCCTACACATGGGCCATATCTAGTTCAACTCTGCTTAGGAAACTGACAAGAACAGTAGCTCCTCTACAGTCCGATACACTGAACTTTCTGGGAACAGACGCGAGTGCTATTTGCACTGTGTATGGCAATGGGAGCACAATAGTGACTTTCCTTACCAGAAAACAACTCTTGCTCGTAGGACCACAAACTGCATGTGATTCAACTCCATTTAGGACTGGGAAACAAATGCTAGCTCGCCTTACATTAAACACACTCTGCTTTTGAGAAAAGAGCACTCTTCTACTCTACTGTGTTTCCTATGGGGTCCGAACAGTGAGCTTGCTCAGAACAAAAGAACTATGCTTCCTACACACACGTTCCATATCTAGTTCAACTCTGCTTAGGAAACTGACAAGAACAGTAGCTCCCCTTCAGTCCAATACACTTTACTTGCGGGAAACAGACGCGAGTGCTGTTTGCACTGTGTATGGAAATTGGAGCACAATAGTGACTCGTCTTACCAGAAAACAACTCTTGCTCGTAGGACCAAAAACTACATGGGACTCAACTCCATTTAGGACTGGGAAAAAAACGCTAGCTCGACTTCCAAGAAAAACACTCTGCTTTTGAGAAAAGAGCACTCTTCTACTCTACTGTGCTTCCTATAGTTCCAGAACAGTGAGCTTGCTCAGAAAAAAAGAACTGTGCATCCTACACACACGGGCCATACCTAGTTCAACTCTTCTTAGGAAACTGAGAAGAACAGTAGCTCCTCTTCAGTACAATACACTGTACTTGCTGGGAACAGACGCGAGGGCTATTTGCACTGTGTATGGCAATGGGAGCACAATAGTGACTTTCTTTACCAGAAAACAACTCTTGCTCGTAGGACCAGAAACGGCATGTGATTCCACTCCATTTAGGACTGGGAAACAAACGGTAGCTCGCCTTACAAGAAACACACTCTACTTTAGAGAAAAGAGCACTCTTCTACTCTACTGTGTTTCCTATGGGGTCCAAAGAGTGAGCTTACTCAGAACAAAAGAACTGTGCTTCCTACACACACGGACCATATCTAGTTCAACTCTGCTTAGTAAACTGACAAGAACAGTAGCTCCTATTCAGTCCAATACACTGTACTTGCTGGGAAAAGATGCGAGTGCTATTTGCCTTGTGTAGGGCAATGGGAGCACAATAGTGACTTTCCTTACCATAAAACAACTCTTGCTCGTAGGACCAGAAACTCCATGTGATTCAACTCCATTTAGGTCTGGGAAACAAATGCTAGCTCGCCTTACATGAAACACACACTGCTTTTGAGAAAAGAGCACTCTTCTACTCTACTGTGTTTCCTATGGGGTCCGAACAGTGAGCTTGCTCAGAACAAAAGAACTGTGCTTCCTACACACAAGGGCCATATCTAGTTCAACTCTGCTTAGGAAACTGACAAGAACAGTAGCTCCTCTTCAGTCCAATACACTGTACTTGCGGGGAAGAGACGCGAGTGCTATTTACACTGTGTATGGCAATTGGAGCACAATAGTGACTCGTCTTACCAGAAAACAACTCTTGCTCGCAGAAAAAAAACTGCATGTTACTCAACTCCATTTAGGACTGGGAAACAAACGCTAGCTTGCCTTAGAAGAAACACACTCTGCTTTTGAGAAAAGAGCACTCTTCTACTCTACTGTGTTTAATATAGGGCCAGAACAGTGAGCTTGCTCAGAACATAAGAACTGTACTTCCTACACACGGGCCATATCTACTTCAACTCTGCTTAGGAAACTGACAAGAAAAGTAGCTCCTCTTTAGTCCGATACACTGTACTTGCTGGGAACAGACGCGAGTGCTATTTGCACTGTGTATGGCAATGGGAGCGCAATAGTGACTTTCCTTACCAGAAAACAACTCTTGCTCGTAGGACCAGAAACTGCATGTGATTCAACACCATTTAGGACAGGGAAACAAACGCTAGCTTGCCTTACAAGAAATACACTCTGCTTTTGAGAAAGAGCACTCATCTACTCTACTGTGTTTCCTATGGGGTCCGAACAGTGAGCTTGCTCAGAACAAACGAACTGTGCTTCCTACACACACGGCCATATCTAGTTCAAGTCTGCTTAGGAACCTGACAAGAACAGTAGCTCCTCTTCAGTCAATACACTGTACTTGCTGGGAACAGACGCCAGTGCTATTTGTCCTGTGTATGGCAATGGCAGCACAATAGTGACTCTTCTTACCATAAAACAACTCTTGCTCGTAGGACCAGAAACTGCATGTGACTCAACTCCATTTAGGACTGGGAAACAAACACTAGCTCCCCTTACAAGAAACACACTCTGCATTAGAGAAAAGAGCACTCTTCTACTCTACTGTGTTTCCTATAGAGCCAGAACAGTGAGCTTGCTCAGAACAAAAGAACTGGGCTTCCTACACATGGGCCATATCTAGTTCAACTCTGCTTAGGAAACTGACAAGAACAGTAGCTCCTCTACAGTCCGATACACTGAACTTTCTGGGAACAGACGCGAGTGCTATTTGCACTGTGTATGGCAATGGGAGCACAATAGTGACTTTCCTTACCAGAAAACAACTCTTGCTCGTAGGACCACAAACTGCATGTGATTCAACTCCATTTAGGACTGGGAAACAAATGCTAGCTCGCATTACATGAAACACACTCTGCTTTTGAGAAAAGAGCACTCTTCTACTCTACTGTGTTTCCTATGGGGTCCGAACAGTGAGCTTGCTCAGAACAAAAGAACTATGCTTCCTACACACACGTGCCATATCTAGTTCAACTCTGCTTAGGAACCTGACAAGAACAGTAGCTCCCCTTCAGTCCAATACACTTTACTTGCGGGAAACAGACGCGAGTGCTATTTGCACTGTGTATGGAAATTGGAGCACAATAGTGACTCGTCTTACCAGAAAACAACTCTTGCTCGTAGGACCAAAAACTACATGGGACTCAACTCCATTTAGGACTGGGAAAAAAACGCTAGCTCGACTTCCAAGAAAAACACTCTGCTTTTGAGAAAAGAGCACTCTTCTACTCTACTGTGCTTCCTATAGGGCCAGAACAGTGAGCTTGCTCAGAAAAAAAGAACTGTGCATCCTACACACACGGGCCATACCTAGTTCAACTCTTCTTAGGAAACTGAGAAGAACAGTAGCTCCTCTTCAGTACAATACACTGTACTTGCTGGGAACAGACGCGAGGGCTATTTGCACTGTGTATGGCAATGGGAGCACAATAGTGACTTTCTTTACCAGAAAACAACTCTTGCTCGTAGGACCAGAAACGGCATGTGATTCCACTCCATTTAGGACTGGGAAACAAACGGTAGCTCGCCTTACAAGAAACACACTCTGCTTTAGAGAAAAGAGCACTCTTCTACTCTACTGTGTTTCCTATGGGGTCCAAACAGTGAGCTTACTCAGAACAAAAGAACTGTGCTTCCTACACACACGGACCATATCTAGTTCAACTCTGCTTAGTAAACTGACAAGAACAGTAGCTCCTATTCAGTCCAATACACTGTACTTGCTGGGAAAAGATGCGAGTGCTATTTGCCTTGTGTAGGGCAATGGGAGCACAATAGTGACTTTCCTTACCATAAAACAACTCTTGCTCGTAGGACCAGAAACTCCATGTGATTCAACTCCATTTAGGTCTGGGAAACAAATGCTAGCTCGCCTTACATGAAACACACTCTGCTTTTGAGAAAAGAGCACTCTTCTACTCTACTGTGTTTCCTATGGGGTCCGAACAGTGAGCTTGCTCAGAACAAAAGAACTGTGCTTCCTACACACAAGGGCCATATCTAGTTCAACTCTGCTTAGGAAACTGACAAGAACAGTAGCTCCTCTTCAGTCCAATACACTGTACTTGCGGGGAAGAGACGCGAGTGCTATTTGCACTGTGTATGGCAATTGGAGCACAATAGTGACTCGTCTTACCAGAAAACAACTCTTGCTCGTAGAAAAAAAACTGCATGTTACTCAACTCCATTTAGGACTGGGAAACAACGCTAGCTTGCCTTAGAAGAATCACACTCTGCTTTTGAGAAAAGAGCACTCTTCTACTCTACTGTGTTTCCTATAGGGCCAGAACAGTGAGCTTGCTCAGAACATAAGAACTGTACTTCCTACACACGGGCCATATCTACTTCAACTCTGCTTAGGAAACTGACAAGAAAAGTAGCTCCTCTTTAGTCCGATACACTGTACTTGCTGGGAACAGACGCGAGTGCTATTTGCACTGTGTATGGCAATGGGAGCGCAATAGTGACTTTCCTTACCAGAAAACAACTCTTGCTCATAGGACCAGAAACTGCATGTGATTCAACTCCATTTAGGACTGGGAAACAAACCCTAGCTTGCCTTACAAGAAACACACTCTGCTTTTCAGAAAAGAGCACTCTTCTACTCTACTGTGTTTCCTATAGGGTCTGAAGAGTGAGCTTGCTCAGAACATAAGAACTGTGCTTCCTACACACACGGCCATATCTAGTTCAAGTCTGCTTAGGAAACTGAAAAGAACAGTAGATCCTCTTCAGTCCAATACACTGTACTTGCTGGGAACAGACGCCAGTGCTATTTGTCCTGTGTATGGCAATGGCAGCACAATAGTGACTATTCTTACCATAGAACAACTCTTGCTCGTGGAACAGAAACTGCATGTGATTCAACTCCATTTAGGACTGGGAAACAAACTCTAGCTCGCTTTACAAGAAACACACTCTGCTTTTGAGAAAAGAGCACTCTTCTACTCTACTGTGTTTCCTATAGGGCCAGAACAGTGAGCTTGCTCAGAAATAAAGAACTGTGCTTCCTACACACACGGGCCATATCTAGTTCAACTCTGCTTAGGAAACCTACAAGAACAGTAGCTCCTCTTCAGTCCGATACACTGTACTTGCTGGGAACAGACGCGAGTGCTATTTGTATTGTGTATGGCAATGGGAGCGCAATAGTGACTTTCCTTACCAGAAAACAACTCTTGCTCGTAGGACCAGAAACTTCATGGGATTCAACACCATTTAGGACTGGGAAACAAACGCTAGCTTGCCTTACAAGAAACACACTCTGCTTTTGAGAAAAGAGAACTCATCTACTCTACTGTGTTTCCTATGGGGTCCGAACAGTGAGCTTGCTCAGAACAAACGAACTGTGCTTCCTACACACACGGCCATATCTAGTTCAAGTCTGCTTAGGAACCTGACAAGAACAGTAGCTCCTCTTCAGTCCAATACACTGTACTTGCTGGGAACAGACGCCAGTGCTATTTGTCCTGTGTATGGCAATGGCAGCACAATAGTGACTCTTCTTACCATAAAACAACTCTTGCTTGTAGGTCCAGAAACTGCATGTGATTCAACTCCATTTAGGACTGGGAAACAAACACTAGCTCCCCTTACATGAAACACACTCTGCATTAGAGAAAAGAGCACTCTTCTACTCTACTGTGTTTCCTATAGGGCCAGAACAGTGAGCTTGCTCAGAAAAAAAGACAGTGCTTCCTACACATGGGCCATATCTAGTTCAACTCTGCTTAGTAAACTGACAAGAACAGTAGCTCCTCTTCAGTCCGATACACTGTACTTTCTGGGAACAGACGCGAGTGCTATTTGTACTGTGTATGGCAATGGGACCACAATAGTGACTTTCCTTACCAGAAAACAACTCTTGCTCGTAGGACAACAAACTGCATGTGATTCAACTCCATTTAGGACTGGGAAACAAATGCTAGCTCGCCTTACATGAAACACACTCTGCTTTTGTGAAAAGAGCACTCTTCTACTCTACTGTTTTTCCTATGGGGTCCGAACAGTGAGCTTGCTCAGAACAAAAGAACTGTGCTTCCTACACACAAGGGCCATATCTAGTTCAACTCTGCTTAGGAAACTGACAAGAACAGTAGCTCCTCTTCAGTCCAATACACTGTACTTGCGGGGAAGAGACGCGAGTGCTATTTGCACTGTGTATGGCAATTGGAGCACAATAGTGACTCGTCTTACCAGAAAACAACTCTTGCTCCTAGGACAAAAAACTGCATGTTACTCAACTCCATTTAGGACTGGGAAACAAACGCTAGCTCGCCTTACAAGAAACACACTCTGCTTTTGAGAAAAGAGCACTCTTCTACTCTACTGTGTTTCCTATAGGGTCCAAACAGTGAGCTTGCAAAGAACAAAAGAACTGTGCTTCCTACAAACATGGATCATATCTAGTTCAACTCTGCTTAGGAAACTGACAAGAACAGTAGCATCTATCCAGTCCAATACACTGTACTTGCTGGGAACAGACGCGGGTTCTATTTGCACTGTGTATGGCAATGGGAGCACAATAGTGACTTTCCTTACCAGAAAAGAACTCTTGTTCGTAGGACCTGAAACTGCATGTGATTCAACTCCATTTAGGACTAGGAAACAAACGCTAGCTCGCCTTACAAGAAACACACTCTGCTTTAGAGAAAAGAGCACTCTTCTACTCTACTGTGTTTCCTATAGGGCCAGAAGAGTGAGCTTGCTCAGAACATAAGAACTGTGCTTCCTACACACGGGCCATATCTACTTCAACTCTGCTTAGGAAACTGACAAGAAAAGTAGCTCCTCTTTAGTCCGATACACTGTACTTGCTGGGAACAGACGCGAGTGATATTTGCACTATGTATGGCAATGGGAGCGCAATAGTGACTTTCCTTACCAGAAAACAACTCTTGCTCATAGGACCAGAAACTGGATGTGATTCAACTCCATTTAGGACTGGGAAACAAACTCTAGCTCGCTTTACAAGAAACACACTCTGCTTTTGAGAAAAGAGCACTCTTCTACTCTACTGTGTTTCCTATAGGGCCAGAACAGTGAGCTTGCTCAGAAAAAAAGAACTGTGCTTCCTACACACACGGGCCATATCTAATTCAACTCTGCTTAGGAAACTGACAAGAACAGTAGCTCCTCTTCAGTCCGATACACTGTACTTGCTGGGAACAGACGCCAGTGCTATTTGCATTGTGTATGGCAATGGGAGCGCAATAGTGACTTTCCTTACCAGAAAACAACTCTTGCTCGTAGGACCAGAAACTGCATGTGATTCAACACCATTTAGGACTGGGAAACAAACGCTAGCTTGCCTTACAAGAAACACACTCTGCTTTTGAGAAAAGAGCACTCATCTACTCTACTGTGTTTCCAATGGGGTCCGAACAGTGAGCTTGCTCAGAACAAACGAACTGTGCTTCCTACACACACGGCCATATCTAGTTCAAGTCTGCTTAGGAACCTGACAAGAACAGTAGATCCTCTTCAGTCCAATAGACTGTACTTGCTGGGAACAGACGCCAGTGCTATTTGTCCTGTGTATGGCAATGGCAGCACAATAGTGACTCTTCTTACCATAAAACAACTCTTGCTCGTAGGACCAGAAACTGGATGTGATTCAACTCCATTTAGGACTGGGAAACAAACACTAGCTCCCCTTACAAGAAACAAACTCTGCATTAGAGAAAAGAGCACTCTTCTACTCTACTGTGTTTCCTATAGTGCCAGAACAGTGAGCTTGCTCAGAACAAAAGAACTGTGCTTCCTACACATGGGCCATATCTAGTTCAACTCTCCTTAGGAAACTGACAAGAACAGTAGCTCCTCTTCAGTCCGATACACTGTACTTGCTGGGAACAGACGCGAGTGCTATTTGCACTGTGTATGGCAGTGGGAGCACAATAGTGACTTTCCTTACCAGAAAACAACTCTTGCTCGTAGGACCACAAACTGCATGTGATTCAACTCCATTTAGAACTGGGAAACAAATGCTAGCTCGCCTTACATGAAACACACTCTGCTTTTGAGAAAAGAGCACTCTTCTACTCTACTGTGTTTCCTATGGGGTCCGAACAGTGAGCTTGCTCAGAACAAAAGAACTATGCTTCCTACACACACGTGCCATATCTAGTTCAACTCTGCTTAGGAACCTGACAAGAACAGTAGCTCCTCTTCAGTCCAATACACTTTACTTGCGGGAAACAGACGCAAGTGCTATTTGCACTGTGTATGGAAATTGGAGCACAATAGTGACTCGTCTTACCAGAAAACAACTCTTGTTCGTAGGACCAAAAACTACATGGGACTCAACTCCATTTAGGACTGGGAAACAAACGCTAGCTCGACTTCCAAGAAAAACACTCTGCTTTTGAGAAAAGAGCACTCTTCTACTCTACTGTGCTTCCTATAGGGCCAGAACAGTGAGCTTGCTCAGAAAAAAAGAACTGTGCATCCTACACACACGGGCCATACCTAGTTCAACTCTTCTTAGGAAACTGAGAAGAACAGTAGCTCCTCTTCCGTCCAATACACTGTACTTGCTGGGAACAGACGCGAGGGCTATTTGCACTGTGTATGGCAATGGGAGCGCAATAGTGACTTTCTTTACCAGAAAACAACTCTTGCTCGTAGGACCAGAAACTGCATGTGATTCCAGTCCATTTAGGACTGGGAAACAAACGGTAGCTCGCCTTACAAGAAACACACCCTTCTTTTGAGAAAAGAGCACTCTTCTACTCTACTGTGTTTCCTATGGGGTCCAAACAGTGAGCTTACTCAGAACAAAAGAACTGTGCTTCCTACACACACGGACCATATCTAGTTCAACTCTGCTTAGTAAACTGACAAGAACAGTAGCTCCTATTCAGTCCAATACACTGTACTTGCTGGGAAAAGATGCGAGTGCTATTTGCCTTGTGTAGGGCAATGGGAGCACAATAGTGACTTTCCTTACCATAAAACAACTCTTGCTCGTAGGACCAGAAACTCCATGTGATTCAACTCCATTTAGTTCTGGGAAACAAATGCTAGCTCGCCTTACATGAAACACACTCTGCTTTTGAGTAAAGAGCACTCTTCTACTCTACTGTGTTTCCTATGGGGTCCGAACAGTGAGCTTGCTCAGAACAAAAGAACTGTGCTTCCTGCACACAAGGGCCATATGTAGTTCAACTCTGCTTAGGAAACTGACAAGAACAGTAGCTCCTCTTCAGTCCAATACACTGTACTTGCAGGGAAGAGACGCGAGTGCTATTTGCACTGTGTATGGCAATTGGAGCACAATAGTGACTCGTCTTACCAGAAAACAACTCTTGCTCCTAGGACAAAAAACTGCATGTTACTCAACTCCATTTAGGACTGGGAAACAAACGCTAGCTCGCCTTACAAGAAACACATTCTGCTTTTGAGAAAAGAGCACTCTTCTACTCTACCGTGTTTCCTATGGGGTCCAAACAGTGAGCTTGCAAAGAACAAAAGAACTGTGCTTCCTACAAACATGGATCATATCTAGTTCAACTCTGCTTAGGAAACTGACAAGAACAGTAGCACCTATCCAGTCCAATACACTGTACTTGCTGGGAACAGACGCGGGTGCTATTTGCACTGTGTATGGCAATGGGAGCGCAACAGTGACTTTCCTTACCAGAAAAGAACTCTTGTTCGTAGGACCTGAAACTGCATGTGATTCAACTCCATTTAGGACTAGGAAACAAACGCTAGCTCGCCTTACAAGAAACACACTCTGCTTTAGAGAAAAGAGCACTCTTCTACTCTACTGTGTTTCCTATAGGGCCAGAACAGTGAGCTTGCTCAGAACATAAGAACTGTGCTTCCTACACACGGGCCATATCTACTTCAACTCTGCTTAGGAAACTGACAAGAAAAGTAGCTCCTCTTTAGTCCGATACACTGTACTTGATGGGAACAGACGCGAGTGCTATTTGCACTGTGTATGGCAATGGGAGCGCAATAGTGACTTTCCTTACCAGAAAACAACTCTTGCTCATAGGACCAGAAACTGCATGTGATTCAACTCCATTTAGGACTGGGAAACAAACGCTAGCTTGCCTTACAAGAAACACACTCTACTTTTGAGAAAAGAGCACTCTTCTACTCTACTGTGTTTCCTATAGGGTCCGAACAGTGAGCTTGCTCAAAACAAAAGAACTGTGCTTCCTACACACACGGCCATATCTAGTTCAAGTCTGCTTAGGAAACTGAAAAGAACAGTAGATCCTCTTCAGTCCAATACACTGTACTTGCTGGGAACAGACGCCAGTTCTATTTGTCCTGTGTATGGCAATGGCAGCGCAATAGTGACTATTCCTACCATAAAACAACTCTTGCTCGTAGTACCAGAAACTGCATGGGATTCAACTCCATTTAGGACTGTGAAACAAATGCTAGCTCGCCTTACAAGTAACAAACTCTGCTTTAGAGAAAAGAGCACTCTTCTGCTCAACTGTGTTTCCTATGGGGTCCAAACAGTGAGCTTGCAAAGAACAACAGAACTGTGCTTCCTACAAACACGGATCATATCTAGTTCAACTCTGCTTAGGAAACTGTCAAGAACAGTAGCACTTATCCAGTCCAATACACTGTACTTGCTGGGAACAGACACGAGTGCTATTTGCACTGTGTATGGTAATGGGAGCGCAATGTGACTTTCCTTACCAGAAAAGAACTCTTGTTCGTAGGACCTGAAACTGCATGTGATTCAACTCCATTTAGGACTAGGAAACAAACGCTAGCTCGCCTTACAAGAAACACACTCTGCTTTTGAGAAAAGAGCACTCTTCTACTCTACTGTGTTTCCTATGGGCTCCGAACAGTGAGCTTGCTCAGAACATAAGAACTGTGCTTCCTACAAACACGGGCCATATCTACTTCAACTCTGCTTAGGAAACTGACAAGAAAAGTAGCTCCTATTCAGTCCGATACACTGTACTTGCTGGGAACAGACACGAGTGCTATTTGCACTGTGTATGGCAATGGGAGCGCAATGGTGACTTTCCATACCAGAAAACAACTCTTGCTAATAGGACCAGAAACTGCATGTGATTCAACTCCATTTAGGACTGGGAAACAAACGCTAGCTCGCCTTACAAGAAACACACTCTGCTTTTGAGAAAAGAACACTCTTCTACTCTACTGTGTTTCATATAGGGTCCGAACAGTGAGCTTGCTCAGAACAAAAGATCTTTGCTTCCTACACACACGGCCATATCTAGTTCAATTCTTCTTAGGTACCTGAAAGAACAGTAGATCCTCCTCAGTCCAATACACTGTACTTGCTGGGAACAGACGCCAGTGCTCTTTGTCCTGTATATGGCAATGGAAGCACAATAGTGACTTTCCTTACCAGAAAACAACTCTTGCTTGTATGACCAGAAACTGCATATGATTCAACTCCATTTAGGACTGAGAAACAAATGCTAGCTTGCCTTCCATGAAACACACTCTGCTTTTGAGAAAAGAGCACTCTTCTACTCTACTGTTTTTCCTATGGGGTACGAACAGTGAGCTTGCTCAGAACAAAAGAACTGTACTTCCTACACACGGGCCATATCTACTTCAACTCTGCTTAGGAAACTGACAAGAAAAGTAGCTCCTCTTTAGTCCGATACACTGTACTTGCTGGGAACAGACGCGAGTGCTATTTGCACTGTGTATGGCAATGGGAGCGCAATAGTGACTTTCCTTACCAGAAAACAACTCTTGCTCATAGGACCAGAAACTGCATGTGATTCAACTCCATTTAGGACTGGGAAACAAACGCTAGCTTGCCTTACAAGAAACACACTCTGCTTTTGAGAAAAGAGCACTCTTCTACTCTACTGTGTTTCCTATAGGGTCTGAACAGTGAGCTTGCTCAGAACAAAAGAACTGTGCTTCCTACACACACGGCCATATCTAGTTCAAGTCTGCTTAGGAAACTGAAAAGAACAGTAGATCCTCTTCAGTCCAATACACTGTACTTGCTGGGAACAGACGCGAGTGCTATTTGCATTGTGTATGCCAATGGGAGCGCAATAGTGACTTTCCTTACCAGAAAACAACTCTTGCTCGTAGGACCAGAAACTTCATGGGATTCAACACCATTTAGGACTGGGAAACAAACGCTAGCTTGCCTTACAAGAAACACACTCTGCTTTTGAGAAAAGAGCACTCATCTACTCTACTGTGTTTCCTATGGGGTCATAACAGTGAGCTTGCTCAGAACAAACGAACTGTGCTTCCTACACACACGGCCATATCTAGTTCAAGTCTGCTTAGGAACCTGACAAGAACAGTAGCTCCTCTTCAGTCCAATACACTGTACTTGCTGGGAACAGACGCCAGTGCTATTTGTCCTGGGTATGGCAATGGCAGGACAATAGTGACTCTTCTTACCATAAAACAACTCTTGCTCGTAGGTCCAGAAACTGCATGGGATTCAACTCCATTTAGGACTGGGAAACAAACACTAGCTCCCATTACAAGAAACACACTCTGCATTAGAGAAAAGAGCACGCTTCTACTCTACTGTGTTTCCTATAGGGCCAGAACTGTGAGCTTGCTCAGAAAAAAAGAACTGTGCTTCCTACACATGGGCCATATCTAGTTCAACTCTGCTTAGGAAACTGACAAGAACAGTAGCTCCTCTTCAGTCCGATACACTGTACTTTCTGGGAACAGACGCGAGTGCTATTTGTACTGTGTATGGCAATGGGACCACAATAGTGACTTTCCTTACCAGAAAACAACTCTTGCTCGTAGGACCACAAACTGCATGTGATTCAACTCCATTTAGGACTGGGAAACAAATGCTAGCTCGCCTTACATGAAACACACTCTGCTTTTGTGAAAAGAGCACTCTTCTACTCTACTGTGTTTCCTATGGGGTCCGAACAGTGAGCTTGCTCAGAACAAAAGAACTGTGCTTCCTACAATCATGGATCATATCTAGTTCAACTCTGCTTAGGAAACTGACAAGAACAGTAGCACCTATCCAGTCCAATACACTGTACTTGCTGGGAACAGACGCTGGTGCTATTTGCACTGTGTATGGCAATGGGAGCGCAATAGTGACTTTCCTTACCAGAAAAGAACTCTTGTTCGTAGGACCTGAAACTGCATGTGATTCAACTCCATTTAGGACTAGGAAACAAACGCTAGCTCGCCTTACAAGAAACACACTCTGCTTTAGAGAAAAGAGCACTCTTCTACTCTACTGTGTTTCCTATAGGGCCAGAACAGTGAGCTTGCTCAGAACATAAGAACTGTGCTTCCTACACACGGGCCATATCTACTTCTGCTTAGGAAACTGACAAGAAAAGTAGCTCCTCTTTAGTCCGATACACTGTACTTGCTGGGAACAGACGCGAGTGCTATTTGCACTATGTATGGCAATGGGAGCGCAATAGTGACTTTATTACCAGAAAACAACTCTTGCTCATAGGACCAGAAACTGCATGTGATTCAACTCCATTTAGGACTGGGAAACAAACGCTAGCTTGTCTTACAAGAAACACACTCTGCTTTTGAGAAAAGAGCACTCTTCTACTCTACTGTGTTTCCTGTAGGGTCCGAACAGTGAGCTTGCTCAGAACAAAAGAACTGTGCTTCCTACACACACAGCCATATCTAGTTCAAGTCTGCATAGGAATCTGAAAAGAACAGTAGATCCTCTTCAGTCCAATACACTGTACTTGCTGGGAACAGACGCCAGTGCTATTTGTCCTGTGTATGGCAATGGCAGCGCAATAGTGACTATACTTACCATAAAACAACTCTTGCTTGTGGACCAGAAACTGCATGTGATTCAACTCCATTTAGGACTGGGAAACAAACTCTAGCTCGCTTTACAAGAAACACACTCAGCTTTTGAGAAAAGAGCACTCTTCTACTCTACTGTGTTTCCTATAGGGCCAGAACAGTGAGCTTGCTCAGAAAAAAAGAACTGTGCTTCCTACACACACGGGCCATATCTAGTTCAACTCTGCTTAGGAAACTGACAAGAACAGTAGCTCCTCTTCAGTCCGATACACTGTACTTGCTGGGAACAGACGCGAGTGCTATTTGCATTTTGTATGGCAATGGGAGCGCAATAGTGACTTTCCTTACCAGAAAACAACTCTTGCTCGTAGGACCAGAAACTGCATGTGATTCAACACCATTTAGGACTGGGAAACAAACGCTAGCTTTCCTTACAAGAAACACACTCTGCTTTTGAGAAAAGAGCACTCATCTACTCTACTGTGTTTCCTATGGGGTCCGAACAGTGAGCTTGCTCAGAACAAACGAACTGTGCTTCCTACACACACGGCCATATCTAGTTCAAGTCTGCTTAGGAACCTGACAAGAACAGTAGATCCTCTTCAGTCCAATACACTGTACTTGCTGGGAACAGACGCCAGTGCTATTTGTCCTGTGTATGGCAATGGCAACACAATAGTGACTCTTCTTACCATAAAACAACTCTTGCTCGTAGGACCAGAAACTGGATGTGATTCAACTCCATTTAGGACTGGGAAACAAATGCTAGCTCCCCTTACAAGAAACAAACTCTGCTTTAGAGAAAAGAGCACTCTTCTACTCTACTGTGTTTCCTATAGAGCCAGAACAGTGAGCTTGCTCAGAACAAAAGAACTGTGCTTCCTACACATGGGCCATATCTAGTTCAACTCTCCTTAGGAAACTGACAAGAACAGTAGCTCCTCTTCAGTCCGATACACTGTACTTTCTGGAAACAGACGCGAGTGCTATTTGCACTGTGTATGGCAGTGGGAGCACAATAGTGACTTTCCTTACCAGAAAACAACTCTTGCTCGTAGGACCACAAACTGCATGTGATTCAACTCCATTTAGAACTGGGAAACAAATGCTAGCTCGCCTTACATGAAACGCACTCTGCTTTTGAGAAAAGAGCACTCTTCTACTCTACTGTGTTTCCTATGGGGTCCGAACAGTGAGCTTGCTCAGAACAAAAGAACTATGCTTCCTACACACACGTGCCATATCTAGTTCAACTCTGCTTAGGAATCTGACAAGAACAGTAGCTCCTCTTCAGTCCAATACACTTTACTTGCGGGAAACAGACGCAAGTGCTATTTGCACTGTGTATGGAAATTGGAGCACAATAGTGACTCGTCTTACCAGAAAACAACTCTTGGTCGTAGGACCAAAAACTACATGGGACTCAACTCCATTTAGGACTGGGAAACAAACGCTAGCTCGACTTCTAAGAAAACACTCTGCTTTTGAGAAAAGAGCACTCTTCTACTCTACTGTGCTTCCTATAGGGCCAGAACAGTGAGCTTGCTCAGAAAAAAAGAACTGTGCATCCTACACACACGGGCCATACCTAGTTCAACTCTTCTTAGGAAACTGAGAAGAACAGTAGCTCCTCTTCAGTCCAATACACTGTACTTGCTGGGAACAGACGCGAGGGCTATTTGCACTGTGTATGGCAATGGGAGCGCAATAGTGACTTTCTTTACCAGAAAACAACTCTTGCTCGTAGGACCAGAAACTGCATGTGATTCCACTCCATTTAGGACTGGGAAACAAACGGTAGCTCGCCGTACAAGAAACACACTCTTCTTTTGAGAAAAGAGCACTCTTCTACTCTACTGTGTTTCCTATGGGGTCCAAACAGTGAGCTTACTCAGAACAAAAGAACTGTGCTTCCTACACACACGGACCATATCTAGTTCAACTCTGCTTAGTAAACTGACAAGAACAGTAGCTCCTATTCAGTCCAATACACTGTACTTGCTGGGAAAAGATGCGAGTGCTATATGCCTTGTGTAGGGCAATGGGAGCACAATAGTGACTTTCATTACCATAAAACAACTCTTGCTCGTAGGACCAGAAACTCCATGTGATTCAACTCCATTTAGGTCTGGGAAACAAATGCTAGCTCGCCTTACATGAAACACACTCTGCTTTTGAGTAAAGAGCACTCTTCTACTCTACTGTGTTTCCTATGGGGTCCGAACAGTGAGCTTGCTCAGAACAAAAGAACTGTGCTTCCTACACACACGGGCCATATCTAGTTCAACTCTGCTTAGGAAACTGACAAGAACAGTAGCTCCTCTTCAGTCCGATACACTGTACTTGCTGGGAACAGACGCCAGTGCTATTTCCACTGTGGATGGTAATGGGAGCACAATAGTGACTTTCCTTACCAGAAAACAACTCTTGCTTGTATGACCAGAAACTGCATATGATTCAACTCCATTTAGGACTGAGAAACAAATGCTAGCTTGCCTTCCATGAAACACACTCTGCTTTTGAGAAAAGAGCACTCTTCTACTCTACTGTGTTTCCTATGGGGTACGAACAGTGAGCTTATTCAGAACAAAAGAACTGTTCTTCCTACACACATGGGCCATATCTAGTTCAACTCTGCTTAGGAAACTGACAAGAACAGTAGCTCCTCTTCAGTCCAATACACTGTACTTGCTGGGAACAGACGCAAGTGCTATTTGCACTGTGTATGGCAATGGGAGCACAATAGTGACTTTCCTTACCAGAAAACAACTCTTGCTCATAGGACCAGAAACTGCATGTGATTCAACTCCATTTAGGACTAAGAAACAAATGCTAGCTCGCCTTACAAGAAACACACTCTGCTTTTGAGAAAAGAGCACTCTTCTACTCTACTGTGTTTCTTATGGGGTCCAAAGAGTGAGCTTGCTCAGAACCAAAGAACTGTGCTTCCTACACACACGGATCATATCTAGTTCAACTCTGCTTAGTAAACTGACAAGAACAGTAGCTCCTATTCAGTCCAATACAATGTACTTGCGGGGAACAGACGCGAGTGCTATTTGCACTGTGTATGGCAATTGGAGCCCAATAATGACTTGTCTTACCAGAAAACAACTCTTGCTCGTAGGACAAAAAACTGCATGTGACTCAACTCCATTTAGGACTGGGAAACAAACGCTAGCTCGACTTTTAAGAAACACACTCTGCTTTTGAGAAAAGAGCACTCTTCTACTCTACTGTGTTTCCTATGTGTTCTGAAAAGTGAGCTTGCTCAGAAAAAAAAACTGTGCTTCCTACACACACGGCCATATCTAGTTCAAGTCTGCTTAGGAAACTGACAAAAACAGTAGATCCTCTTCAGCCCAATACACTGTACTTGCTGCGAACAGATGCCAGTCCTATTTTCCTGTGTATGGCAATGGCAGTGCAATAGGGACTATTCTTACCATAAAACAACTCTTGCTCGTAGTACCAGAAACTACATGGGATTCAACTCCATTTAGGACTGCGAGACAAATGCTAGCACGCCTTACAAGAAATACCCCCTGTTTTAGAGAAAAGAGCACTCTTCTACTCTACTGTGTTTCCTATGGGGTCCAAACAGTGAGCTTGCAAAGAACAAAAGAACTGTGCTTCCTACAAACAGTGATCATATCTAGTTCAACTCTGCTTAGGAAACTGACAAGAACATTAGCACCTATCCAGTCCAATACACTGTACTTGCTGGGAACAGACACGAGTGCTCTTTGCACTGTGTATGGCAATGGGAGCGCAATAGTGACTTTCCTTACCAGAAAACAACTCTTGCTCGTAGGACCAGAAACTGCATGTGATTCCACTCCATTTAGGAGTGGAAACAAACGCAAGCTCGCCTTACAAGAAACACACTCTGCTTTTGAGAAAAGAGCACTCTTCTACTCTACTGTGCTCCCTATGGGGTCCGAACAGTGAGCTTGCTCAGAACAAAAGAACTGTGCTTCGTACACACGACCATATCTAGTTCAATTCTGTTTAGGAACCTGACAAGAACAGTAGATCCTCTTCAGTCCAATATACTGTACTTGCTGGGAACAGACGCCAGTGCTATTTGTCCTGTGTATGGCAATGGCAGCGCAATAGTGACTCTTCTTACCATAAATCAAATCTTGCTCATAGGACCAGAAACTGCAAGTGTTTCAATTCCATTTAGGTCTGGGAAACAAAAGCTAGCTCACCTTACAAGAAACACACTCTGCTTTAGAGAAAAGAGCACTCTTCTAGTTTACTGTGTTTCCTATAGGGCCAGAACAGTGAGCTTGCTCAGAACAAAAGAACTGTGCTTCCTACACATGGGCCATATCTAGTTCAACTCTGCTTAGGAACCTGACAAGAACAGTAGATCCTCTTCAGTCCAATACACTGTACTTGCTGGGAACAGACGCCAGTGCTATTTGTCCTGTGTATGGCAATGGCAGCCCAATAGTGACTCTTCTTACCAGAAAACAACTCTTGCCCGTAGTACCAGAAACTGCATGTGATTCAACTCCATTTAGGCCTGGGAAACAAACTCTAGCTCGCTTTACAAGAAACACACTCTGCTTTTGAGAAAAGAGCACAGTTCTACTCTACTGTGTTTCCTATAGGGCCAGAACAGTGAGCTTGCTCAGAAAAAAAGAACAGTGCTTCCTACACAGGGGCCATATCTAGTTCAACTCTGCTTAGGAAACTGAGAAGAACAGTAGCTCCTCTTCAGTCCAATACAGTGTACTTGCTGGGAACAGACGCGAGGGCTATTTGCACTGTGTATGGCAATGGGAGCGCAATAGTGACTTTCCTTACCAGAAAACAACTCTTGCTCGTAGGACCAGAAACTGCATGTGATTCCACTCCATTTAGGAGTGGAAACAAACGCAAGCTCGCCTTACAAGAAACACACTCTGCTTTTGAGAAAAGAGCTCTCTTCTACTCTACTGTGCTCCCTATGGGGTCCGAACAGTGAGCTTGCTCAGAACAAAAGAACTGTGCTTCGTACACACGACCATATCTAGTTCAATTCTGTTTAGGAACCTGACAAGAACAGTAGATCCTCTTCAGTCCAATATACTGTACTTGCTGGGAACAGACGCCAGTGCTATTTGTCCTGTGTATGGCAATGGCAGCACAATAGTGACTCTTCTTACCATAAATCAACTCTTGCTCATAGGACCAGAAACTGCAAGTGTTTCAACTCCATTTAGGTCTGGGAAACAAAAGCTAGCTCACCTTACAAGAAACATACTCTGCTTTAGAGAAAAGAGCACTCTTCTAGTCTACTGTGTTTCCTATAGGGCCAGAACAGTGAGCTTGCTCAGAACAAAAGATCTGTGCTTCCTACACACAGGCCATATCTAGTTCAACTCTGCTTAGGAACCTGACAAGAACAGTAGATCCTCTTCAGTCCGATACACTGTACTTGCTGGGAACAGACGCGAGTGCTATTTGCACTGTGTATGGCAGTGGGAGCACAATAGTGACTTTCCTTACCAGAAAACAACTCTTGCTCGTAGGACCACAAACTGCATGTGATTCAACTCCATTTAGAACTGGGAAACAAATGCTAGCTCGCCTTACATGAAACACACTCTGCTTTTGAGAAAAGAGCACTCTTCTACTCTACTGTGTTTCCTATGGGGTCCGAACAGTGAGCTTGCTCAGAACAAAAGAACTATGCTTCCTACACACACGTGCCATATCTAGTTCAACTCTGCTTAGGAACCTGACAAGAACAGTAGCTCCTCTTCAGTCCAATACACTTTACTTGCGGGAAACAGACGCAAGTGCTATTTGCACTGTGTATGGAAATTGGAGCACAATAGTGACTCGTCTTACCAGAAAACAACTCTTGTTCGTAGGACCAAAAACTACTTGGGACTCAACTCCATTTAGGACTGGGAAACAAACGCTAGCTTGACTTCCAAGAAAAACACTCTGCTTTTGAGAAAAGAGCACTCTTCTACTCTACTGTGCTTCCTATAGGGCCAGAACAGTGAGCTTGCTCAGAAAAAAAGAACTATGCATCCTACACACACGGGCCATACCTAGTTCAACTCTTCTTAGGAAACTGAGAAGAACAGTAGCTCCTCTTCCGTCCAATACACTGTACTTGCTGGGAACAGACGCGAGGGCTATTTGCACTGTGTATGGCAATGGGAGCGCAATAGTGACTTTCTTTACCAGAAAACAACTCTTGCTCGTAGGACCAGAAACTGCATGTGATTCCAGTCCATTTAGGACTGGGAAACAAACGGTAGCTCGCCTTACAAGAAACACACCCTTCTTTTGAGAAAAGAGCACTCTTCTACTCTACTGTGTTTCCTATGGGGTCCAAACAGTGAGCTTACTCAGAACAAAAGAACTGTGCTTCCTACACACACGGACCATATCTAGTTCAACTCTGCTTAGTAAACTGACAAGAACAGTAGCTCCTATTCAGTCCAATACACTGTACTTGCTGGGAAAAGATGCGAGTGCTATTTGCCTTGTGTAGGGCAATGGGAGCACAATAGTGACTTTCCTTACCATAAAACAACTCTTGCTCGTAGGACCAGAAACTCCATGTGATTCAACTCCATTTAGTTCTGGGAAACAAATGCTAGCTCGCCTTACATGAAACACACTCTGCTTTTGAGTAAAGAGCACTCTTCTACTCTACTGTGTTTCCTATGGGGTCCGAACAGTGAGCTTGCTCAGAACAAAAGAACTGTGCTTCCTGCACACAAGGGCCATATGTAGTTCAACTCTGCTTAGGAAACTGACAAGAACAGTAGCTCCTCTTCAGTCCAATACACTGTACTTGCAGGGAAGAGACGCGAGTGCTATTTGCACTGTGTATGGCAATTGGAGCACAATAGTGACTCGTCTTACCAGAAAACAACTCTTGCTCCTAGGACAAAAAACTGCATGTTACTCAACTCCATTTAGGACTGGGAAACAAACGCTAGCTCGCCTTACAAGAAACACACTCTGCTTTTGAGAAAAGAGCACTCTTCTACTCTACTGTGTTTCCTATGGGGTCCAAACAGTGAGCTTGCAAAGAACAAAAGAACTGTGCTTCCTACAAACATGGATCATATCTAGTTCAACTCTGCTTAGGAAACTGACAAGAACAGTAGCACCTATCCAGTCCAATACACTGTACTTGCTGGGAAGAGACGCGGGTGCTATTTGCACTGTGTATGGCAATGGGAGCGCAACAGTGACTTTCCTTACCAGAAAAGAACTCTTGTTCGTAGGACCTGAAACTGCATGTGATTCAACTCCATTTAGGACTAGGAAACAAACGCTAGCTCGCCTTACAAGAAACACACTCTGCTTTAGAGAAAAGAGCACTCTTCTACTCTACTGTGTTTCCTATAGGGCCAGAACAGTGAGCTTGCTCAGAACATAAGAACTGTGCTTCCTACACACGGGCCATATCTACTTCAACTCTGCTTAGGAAACTGACAAGAAAAGTAGCTCCTCTTTAGTCCGATACACTGTACTTGCTGGGAACAGACGCGAGTGCTATTTGCACTGTGTATGGCAATGGGAGCGCAATAGTGACTTTCCTTACCAGAAAACAACTCTTGCTCATAGGACCAGAAACTGCATGTGATTCAACTCCATTTAGGACTGGGAAACAAACGCTAGCTTGCCTTACAAGAAACACACTCTACTTTTGAGAAAAGAGCACTCTTCTACTCTACTGTGTTTCCTATAGGGTCCGAACAGTGAGCTTGCTCAGAACAAAAGAACTGTGCTTCCTACACACACGGCCATATCTAGTTCAAGTCTGCTTAGGAAACTGAAAAGAACAGTAGATCCTCTTCAGTCCAATACACTGTACTTGCTGGGAACAGACGCCAGTTCTATTTGTCCTGTGTATGGCAATGGCAGCGCAATAGTGACTATTCTTACCATAAAACAACTCTTGCTCGTAGTACCAGAAACTGCATGGGATTCAACTCCATTTAGGACTGTGAAACAAATGCTAGCTCGCCTTACAAGTAACAAACTCTGCTTTAGAGAAAAGAGCACTCTTCTGCTCAACTGTGTTTCCTATGGGGTCCAAACAGTGAGCTTGCAAAGAACAACAGAACTGTGCTTCCTACAAACACGGATCATATCTAGTTCAACTCTGCTTAGGAAACTGTCAAGAACAGTAGCACTTATCCAGTCCAATACACTGTACTTGCTGGGAACAGACGCCAGTGCTATTTGTCCTGTGTATGGCAATGGCAGCACAATAGTGACTATTCTTACCATAAAACAACTCTTGCTCGTGGACCAGAAACTGCATGTGATTCAACTCCATTTAGGACTGGGAAACAAACTCTAGCTCGCTTTACAAGAAACACACTATGCATTTGAGAAAGAGCACTCTTCTACTCTACTGTGTTTCCTATAGGGCCAGAACAGTGAGCTTGCTCAGAAATAAAGAACTGTGCTTCCTACACAACGGGCCATATCTAGTTCAACTCTGCTTAGGAAACCTACAAGAACAGTAGCTCCTCTTCAGTCCGATACACTGTACTTGCTGGGAACAGACGCGAGTGCTATTTGCATTGTGTATGGCAATGGGAGCGCAATAGTGACTTTCCTTACCAGAAAACAACTCTTGCTCGTAGGACCAGAAACTGCATGTGATTCAACACCATTTAGGACTGGGAAACAAACGCTAGCTTTCCTTACAAGAAACACACTCTGCTTTTGAGAAAAGAGCACTCATCTACTCTACTGTGTTTCCTATGGGGTCCGAACAGTGAGCTTGCTCAGAACAAACGAACTGTGCTTCCTACACACACGGCCATATCTAGTTCAAGTCTGCTTAGGAACCTGACAAGAACAGTAGATCTTCTTCAGTCCAATACACTGTACTTGCTGGGAACAGACGCCAGTGCTATTTGTCATGTGTATGGCAATGGCAGCACAATAGTGACTCTTCTTACCATAAAACAACTCTTGCTCGTAGGACCAGAAACTGGATGTGATTCAACTCCATTTAGGACTGGGAAACAAACGCTAGCTCTCCTTACAAGAAACAAACTCTGCTTTAGAGAAAAGAGCACTCTTCCAGTCTACTGTGTTTCCTATAGGGCCAGAACAGTGAGCTTGCTCAGAACAAAAGAACTGTGCTTCCTACACATGGGCCATATCTAGTTCAACTCTCCTTAGGAAACTGACAAGAACAGTAGCTCCTCTTCAGTCCGATACACTGTACTTTCTGGAAACAGACGCGAGTGCTATTTGCACTGTGTATGGCAGTGGGAGCACAATAGTGACTTTCCTTACCAGAAAACAACTCTTGCTCGTAGGACCACAAACTGCATGTGATTCAACTCCATTTAGAACTGGGAAACAAATGCTAGCTCGCCTTACATGAAACGCACTCTGCTTTTGAGAAAAGAGCACTCTTCTACTCTACTGTGTTTCCTATGGGGTCCGAACAGTGAGCTTGCTCAGAACAAAAGAACTATGCTTCCTACACACACGTGCCATATCTAGTTCAACTCTGCTTAGGAACCTGACAAGAACAGTAGCTCCTCTTCAGTCCAATACACTTTACTTGCAGGAAACAGACGCAAGTGCTATTTGCACTGTGTATGGAAATTGGAGCACAATAGTGACTCGTCTTACCAGAAAACAACTCTTGGTCGTAGGACCAAAAACTACATGGGACTCAACTCCATTTAGGACTGGGAAACAAACGCTAGCTCGACTTCCAAGAAAAACACTCTGCTTTTGAGAAAAGAGCACTCTTCTACTCTACTGTGCTTCCTATAGGGCCAGAACA
Source organism: Peromyscus eremicus (assembly GCF_949786415.1). Lineage (NCBI taxonomy): Eukaryota > Metazoa > Chordata > Mammalia > Rodentia > Cricetidae > Peromyscus > Peromyscus eremicus. Next base: position 271,718 of record NW_026734430.1, read on the forward strand.
GTGAGCTTGCTCAGAAAAAAAGAACTGTGCATCCTACACACACGGGCCATACCTAGTTCAACTCTTCTTAGGAAACTGAGAAGAACAGTAGCTCCTCTTCAGTACAATACACTGTACTTGCTGGGAACAGACGCGAGGGCTATTTGCACTGTGTATGGCAATGGGAGCGCAATAGTGACTTTCTTTACCAGAAAACAACTCTTGCTCGTAGGACCAGAAACTGCATGTGATTCCACTCCATTTAGGACTGGGAAACAAACGGTAGCTCGCCTTACAAGAAACACACTCTTCTTTTGAGAAAAGAGCACTCTTCTACTCTACTGTGTTTCCTATGGGGTCCAAACAGTGAGCTTACTCAGAACAAAAGAACTGTGCTTCCTACACACACGGACCATATCTAGTTCAACTCTGCTTAGTAAACTGACAAGAACAGTAGCTCCTATTCAGTCCAATACACTGTACTTGCTGGGAAAAGATGCGAGTGCTATTTGCCTTGTGTAGGGCAATGGGAGCACAATAGTGACTTTCAGTACCATAAAACAACTCTTGCTCGTAGGACCAGAAACTCCATGTGATTCAACTCCATTTAGGTCTGGGAAACAAATGCTAGATCGCCTTACATGAAACACACTCTGCTTTTGAGTAAAGAGCACTCTTCTACTCTACTGTGTTTCCTATGGGGTCCGAACAGTGAGCTTGCTCAGAACAAAAGAACTGTGCTTCCTACACACACGGGCCATATCTAGTTCAACTCTGCTTAGGAAACTGACAAGAACAGTAGCTCCTCTTCAGTCCGATACACTGTACTTGCTGGGAACAGACGCCAGTGCTATTTCCACTGTGGATGGCAATGGGAGCACAATAGTGACTTTCCTTACCAGAAAACAACTCTTGCTTGTATGACCAGAAACTGCATATGATTCAACTCCATTTAGGACTGAGAAACAAATGCTAGCTTGCCTTCCATGAAACACACTCTGCTTTTGACAAAAGAGCACTCTTCTACTCTACTGTGTTTCCTATGGGGTACGAACAGTGAGCTTGCTCAGAACAAAAGAACTGTTCTTCCTACACACATGGGCCATATCTAGTTCAACTCTGCTTAGGAAACTGACAAGAACAGTAGCTCCTCTTCAGTCCAATACACTGTACTTGCTGGGAACAGACACAAGTGCTATTTGCACTGTGTATGGCAATGGGAGCGCAATAGTGACTTTCCTTACCAGAAAACAACTCTTGCTCATAGGACCAGAAACTGCATGTGATTCAACTCCATTTAGGACTAAGAAACAAATGCTAGCTCGCCTTACAAGAAACACACTCTGCTTTTGAGAAAAGAGCACTCTTCTACTCTACTGTGTTTCTTATGGGGTCCAAAGAGTGAGCTTGCTCAGAACCAAAGAACTGTGCTTCCTACACACACGGATCATATCTAGTTCAACTCTGCTTAGTAAACTGACAAGAACAGTAGCTCCTATTCAGTCCAATACAATGTACTTGCGGGGAACAGACGCGAGAGCTATTTGCACTGTGTATGGAAATTGGAGCCCAATAATGACTTGTCTTACCAGAAAACAACTCTTGCTCGTAGGACAAAAAACTGCATGTGACTCAACTCCATTTAGGACTAGGAAACAAACGCTAGCTCGACTTTTAAGAAACACACTCTGCTTTTGAGAAAAGAGCACTCTTCTACTCTACTGTGTTTCCTATGTGTTCTGAAAAGTGAGCTTGCTCAGAAAAAAAAACTGTGCTTCCTACACACACGGCCATATCTAGTTCAAGTCTGCTTAGGAAACTGACAAAAACAGTAGATCCTCTTCAGCCCAATACACTGTACTTGCTGCGAACAGATGCCAGTCCTATTTTCCTGTGTATGGCAATGGCAGTGCAATAGTGACTCTACTTACCATAAAACAACTCTTGCTCGTAGTACCAGAAACTGCATGGGATTCAACTCCATTTAGGACTGCGAGACAAATGCTAGCACGCCTTACAAGAAATACACTCTGCTTTAGAGAAAAGAGCACTCTTCTACTCTACTGTGTTTCCTATGGGGTCCAAACAGTGAGCTTGCAAAGAACAAAAGAACTGTGCTTCCTACAAACACGGATCATATCTCGTTCAACTCTGCTTAGGAAACTGACAAGAACATTAGCACCTATCCAGTCCAATACACTGTACTTGCTGGGAACAGACACGAGTGCTCTTTGCACTGTGTATGGCAATGGGAGCGCAATAGTGACTTTCCTTACCAGAAAACAACTCTTGCTCGTAGGACCAGAAACTGCATGTGATTCCACTCCATTTAGGAGTGGAAACAAACGCAAGCTCGCCTTACAAGAAACACACTCTGCTTTTGAGAAAAGAGCACTCTTCTACTCTACTGTGCTCCCTATGGGGTCCGAACAGTGAGCTTGCTCAGAACAAAAGAACTGTGCTTCGTACACACGACCATATCTAGTTCAATTCTGTTTAGGAACCTGACAAGAACAGTAGATCCTCTTCAGTCCAATATACTGTACTTGCTGGGAACAGACGCCAGTGCTATTTGTCCTGTGTATGGCAATGGCAGCGCAATAGTGACTCTTCTTACCATAAATCAAATCTTGCTCATAGGACCAGAAACTGCAAGTGTTTCAACTCCATTTAGGTCTGGGAAACAAAAGCTAGCTCACCTTACAAGAAACACACTCTGCTTTAGAGAAAAGAGCACTCTTCTAGTTTACTGTGTTTCCTATAGGGCCAGAACAGTGAGCTTGCTCAGAACAAAAGAACTGTGCTTCCTACACATGGGCCATATCTAGTTCAACTCTGCTTAGGAACCTGACAAGAACAGTAGATCCTCTTCAGTCCAATACACTGTACTTGCTGGGAACAGACGCCAGTGCTATTTGTCCTGTGTATGGCAATGGCAGCCCAATAGTGACTCTTCTTACCAGAAAACAACTCTTGCCCGTAGTACCAGAAACTGCATGTGATTCAACTCCATTTAGGCCTGGGAAACAAACTCTAGCTCGCTTTACAAGAAACACACTCTGCTTTTGAGAAAAGAGCACTCTTCTACTCTACTGTGTTTCCTATAGGGCCAGAACAGTGAGCTTGCTCAGAAAAAAAGAACAGTGCTTCCTACACAGGGGCCATATCTAGTTCAACTCTGCTTAGGAAACTGAGAAGAACAGTAGCTCCTCTTCAGTCCAATACAGTGTACTTGCTGGGAACAGACGCGAGGGCTATTTGCACTGTGTATGGCAATGGGAGCGCAATAGTGACTTTCCTTACCAGAAAACAACTCTTGCTCGTAGGACCAGAAACTGCATGTGATTCCACTCCATTTAGGAGTGGAAACAAACGCAAGCTCGCCTTACAAGAAACACACTCTGCTTTTGAGAAAAGAGCACTCTTCTACTCTACTGTGCTCCCTATGGGGTCCGAACAGTGAGCTTGCTCAGAACAAAAGAACTGTGCTTCGTACACACGACCATATCTAGTTCAATTCTGTTTAGGAACCTGACAAGAACAGTAGATCCTCTTCAGTCCAATATACTGTACTTGCTGGGAACAGACGCCAGTGCTATTAGTCCTGTGTATGGCAATGGCAGTGCAATAGTGACTCTTCTTACCATAAATCAACTCTTGCTCATAGGACCAGAAACTGCAAGTGTTTCAACTCCATTTAGGTCTGGGAAACAAAAGCTAGCTCACCTTACAAGAAACATACTCTGCTTTAGAGAAAAGAGCACTCTTCTAGTCTACTGTGTTTCCTATAGGGCCAGAACAGTGAGCTTGCTCAGAACAAAAGATCTGTGCTTCCTACACACGGGCCATATCTAGTTCAACTCTGCTTAGGAACCTGACAAGAACAGTAGATCCTCTTCAGTCCCATACACTGTACTTGCTGGGAACAGACGCCAGTGCTATTTGTCCTGTGTATGGCAATGGCAGCGCAATAGTGACTCTTCTTACCAGAAAACAACTCTTGCCCGTAGTACCAGAAACTGCATGTGATTCAACTCCATTTAGGCCTGGGAAACAAACTCTAGCTCGCTTTACAAGAAACACACTCTGCTTTTGAGAAATGAGCACTCTTCTGCTCTACTGTGTTTCCTATAGGGCCAGAACAGTGAGCTTGCTCAGAAAAAAAGAACTGTGCTTCCTACACAGGGGCCATATCTAGTTCAACTCTGCTTAGGAAACTGAGAAGAACAGTAGCTCCTCTTCAGTCCAATACACTGCACTTGCTGGGAACAGACGCGAGGGCTATTTGCACTGTGTATGGCAATGGGAGCGCAATAGTGACTTTCTTTACCAGAAAACAACTCTTGCTCGTAGGACCAGAAACTGCATGTGATTCCACTCCATTTAGAACTGGGAAACAAACGGTAGCTCGCCTTACTGGAAACACACTCTGCTTTAGAGAAAAGAGCACTCTTCTACTCTATTGTGTTTCCTATGGGGTCCAAAGAGTGAGCTTGCTCAGAACAAAAGAACTGTGCTTCCTACACACACGGCCATATCTAGTTCAACTCTGCTTAGTAAACTGACAAGAACAGTAGCTCCTATTTAGTCCAATACACTGTACTTGTTGGGAAAAGACGCGAGTGCTATTTGCCTTGTGTAGGGCAATGGGAGCACAATAGTGACTTTCCTTACCATAAAACAACTCTTGCTCATAGGACCAGAAACTGCATGTGATTCAACTCCATTTACGTCTGGGAAACAAATGCTTGCTCGCCTTACATGAAACACACTCTGCTTTTGAGAAAAGAGCACTCTTCTACTCTACTGTGTTTCCTATGGGGTCCGAACAGGAGCTTGCTCAGAACAAAAGAACTGTGCTTCCTACACACAAGGGCCATATCTAGTTCAACTCTGCTTAGGAAACTGACAAGAACAGTAGCTCTTTTTCACTCCAATACACTGTACTTGCGGAGAAGAGACGCGAGTGCTATTTGCACTGTGTATGGCAATTAGAGCACAATAGTGACTCTTCTTACCAGAAAACAACTCTTGTTCGTAGGACAAAAAACTGCATGTGACTCAACTCCATATAGGACTGGGAAACAAACGCTAGCTCGCCTTACAAGAAACACACTCTGCTTTTGAGAAAAGAGCACTCTTCTACTCTACTGTGTTTCCTATGGAGTCCAAACACTGAACTTGCTCAGAACAAAAGAACTGTGCTTCCTACACACACGGCCATATCTAGTTCAATTCTGCTTAGGTACCTGACAAGAACAGTAGATCCTCTTCAGTCCAATACACTGTACTTGCTGGGAACAGACGCCAGTGCTATTTGTCCTGTGTATGGCAATGGCAGCGCAAAAGTGACTCTACTTACCATAAAACAACTCTTGCTTGTAGGACTACAAACTGCATGTGATTCAACTCCATTTAGGATTGGGAAACAAACGCTAGCTCGCTTACAAGAAACATACTCAGCTTTAGAGAAAAGAGCACTCTTCTACTCTACTGTGTTTCCTGTAGGGCCAGAACAGTGAGCTTGCTCAGAACAAAAGAGCTGTGCTTCCTACACACGGGCCATAACTAGTTCCACTCTGCTTAGGAAACTGACAAGAACAGTAGCTCCTCTTCAGTCCGATACAATGTACTTGCTTTGAACAGATGCGAGTGCTATTTGCACTGTGTATGGCAATGGAAGCACAATAGTGACTTTCCTTACCAGAAAACAACTCTTGCTCGTAGGACCACAAACTGCATGAGACTCAACTCCATTTAGGACTGGGAAACAAATGCTAGCTCGACGTCCAAGAAACACACTCTGCTTTTGAGAAAAGAGCACTCTTCTACTCTTCTGTGTTTCCTATAGGGCCAGAACAGTGAGCTTGCTCAGAAAAAAAGAACTGTGCTTCCTACACACACGGGCCATATGTAGTTCAACTCTGGTTAGGAAACTGAGAAGAACAGTAGCTCCTCTTCTTTCCAATACACTGTACTTGCTGCGAACAGACGCCAGTGCTATTTGTCCTGTGTATGGCAATGGCAGCGCAATAGTGACTCTTTTTACCAGAAAACAACTCTTGCTCGTAGTACCAGAAACTGCATGGGATTCAACTCCATTTAGGACTGCGAAACAAATGCTACCTCGCCTTACAAGTAACACACTCTGCTTTAGAAAAAAGAGCACTCTTCTGCTCTAATGTGTTTCCTATGCGGTCCAAACAGTGAGTTTGCAAAGAACAAAAGAACTGTGCTTCCTAAAAACACGGATCATATCTAGTTCAACTCTGCTTAGGAAACTGTCAAGAACAGTAGCACTTATCCAGTCCAATACACTGTACTTGCTGGGAACAGACACGAGTGCTATTTGCACTGTGTATGGCAATGGGAGCACAATTGTGACTTTCCTTACCAGAAAAGAACTCTTGTTCATAGGACCTGAAACTGCATGTGATTCAACTCCATTTAGAACTGGGAAACAAAGGATAGCTCGCCTTACAAGAAACACACTCTGCTTTAGAGAAAAGAGCACTCTTCTACTCTACTGTGTTTCCTACAGGGCCAGAACAGTGAGCTTGCTCAGAAAAAAAAAACTGTGCTTCCTACACACACGGGCCATATCTAGTTCAACTCTGCTTAGAAAACTGACAAGAACAGTAGCTCCTCTTCAGTCCGATACACTGTACTTGCTGGGAACAGACGCCAGTGCTATTTCCACTGTGGATGGCAATGGGAGCACAATAGTGACTTTCCTTACCAGAAAACAACTCTTGCTAGTAGGACCAGAAACTGCATATGATTCAACTCCATTTAGGACTGAGAAACAAATGCTAGCTTGCCTTCCATGACACACACTCTGCTTTTGAGAAAAGAGCACTCTTCTACTCTACTGTGTTTCCTATGGGGTACGAACAGTGAGCTTGCTCAGAACAAAAGAACTGTGCTTCCTACACACACAGGCCATAACTAGTTCAACTCTGCTTAGGAAACTGACCATAACAGTAGCTCCTCTTCAGTCCGATACACTGTAATTCCTGGGAACAGACGCGAGTGCTATTTGCACTGTGTATGGCAATGGGAGCGCAATAGTGACTTTCCTTACCAGAAAACAACTCTTGCTCGTAGGACCAGAAACTGCATGTGATTCAACTCCATTTAGGACTGGGAAACAAACGCTAGCTCGCCTTACAACAAACACAATCTGCTTTTGAGAAAAGAGCACTCTTCTACTCTACTGTGTTTCCTATTGGGCCAGAACAGTGAGCTTGCTCAGAACAAAATTACTGTGCTTCCTACACACGGCCATATCTAGTTCAACTCTGCTGAGGAAACTGACAAGAACAGTAGCTCCTAATCAGTCCAATACACTGTACTTGAAGGGAACAGACGCGAGTACTATTTGCACTGTGTATGGCATTTGGAGCGCAATAGTGACTCTTCTTACCAGAAAACAACTCTTGATCGTAGGACCAAAAACTGCATGTGACTCAACTCCATTTAGGACTGGGAAACAAATGCTAGCTCGCCTTACAAGAAAAACACTCTGCTTTAGAGAAAAGAGCACTCTTCTACTCTACTGTGTTTCCTATGGGGTCCAAACAGTGAGCTTGCTCAGAACAAAAGAACTGTGCTTCCTACACACACGGGCCATATCTCGTTCAACTCTTCTTAGGAAACTGACAAGAATAGTAGCTCCTATTCAGTCCAATACACTGTACTTGCTGGGAACAGACGCGAGTGCTATTTGCACTGTGTATGGCAATTGGAACACAATAGTGACTCGTCTTACCAGAAAACAACTCTTGCTCGTAGGACAAAAAACTGCATGTGACTCAACTCCATTTAGTACTGGGAAACAAACACTAGCTCGCCTTCCAAAAACACACTCTGCTTTTGAGAAAAGAGCACTCTTCTACTCTACTGTGTTTCTTATGTGTTCCGAACAGTGAGCTTGGTCAGAACAAAAAAACTGTGCTTCCTACAAACATTGCAACATCTAGTTCAAGTCTGCTTAGGAACCTGACAAGAACAGTAGATCCTCTTCAGTCCAATACACTGTGCTCCTGGGAACAGACAACAGTGCTATTTGTCCTGTGTATGGCAATGGCAGCGCAATAGTGACTCTTCTTACCATAAAACAACTCTTGCTCGTAGGACCAGAAACTGCATGTGATTCAACTTCATTTAGGACTGGGAAACAAACGCTAGCTCTCCTTACAAGAAACACACTCTGCTTTAGAGAAGAGAGCACTCTTCTACTCTACTGTGTTTCCTATAGGGCCAGAACAGTGAGCTTGCTCAGAACAAAAGAACGGTGCTTCCTACACACACCGACCATATCTAGTTCAACTCTGCTTAGGAAACTGACAAGAACAGTAGCTCCACTTCAGTCCGATACACTGTATTTGCTTGGAACAGACCCGAGTGCTATTTGCATTGTGTATGGCAATGGGAGCTCAATAGTTACTTTCCTACCAGAAAACAACTCTTGCTCGTAGGAACAGAAACTGCATGGGATTCAACTCCATTTAGGACTGGGAAACAAACGCTAGCTCGCCTTACAAGAAACACACTCTGCTTTTGAGAAAAGAGCACAATTCTACTCTACTGTGTTTCCTATGGGCTCCGAACAGTGAGCTTGCTCAGAACAAAAGAACTGTGCTTCCTACACACACCGACCATATCTAGTTCAACTCTGCTTAGGAAACTGACAAGAACAGTAGCTCCTCTTCAGTTCGATACACTGTATTTGCTGGGAACAGACGCGAGTGCTATTTGCACTGTGTATGGCAATGGGAGCTCAATAGTTACTTTCCTTACCAGAAAACAACTCTTGCTCGTAGGAACTGAAACTGCATGGGATTCAACTCCATTTAGGACTGGGAAACAAACGCTAACTTGCCTTACAAGAAACACACTCTGCTTTTGAGAAAAGAACACAATTCTACTCTACTGTGTTTCCTAAGGGGTCCGAACAGAGAGCTTGCTCAGAACAAAAGAACTGTGCTTCCTACACACATGGCCATATCTAGTTCAATTCTGCTTAGGAACCTGACAAGAACTGTGGATCCTCTTCAGTCCAATACACTGTACTGCTGGGAACAGACAGCAGTGCTATTAGTCCTGTGTATGGCAATGGCAGCGCAATAGTGACTCTTCTTACCATAAAACAACTCTTGCTCATAGGACCAGAAACTGCATGTGAATACACTCCATTTAGGACTGGGAAACAAATGCTAGCTCGCCTTACAAGAAACACACTCTGCTTTAGAGAAAAGAGCACTCTTCTACTCTAATGTTTTTCCTATAGGGCCAGAACAGTGAGCTTGCTCAGAACAAAAGAACTGTGCTTCCTACACTCGGGCCATATCTAGTTCAACTCTGCATAGGAAACTGACAAGAGCAGTAGCTCCTCTTCAGTCCAATACACTGTACTTGCTGGGAACAGACGCAAGTGCTATTTGCACTGTGTATGGCAATTGGAGCACAATAGTGACTCGTCTTACCAGAAAACAACTCTTGCTTGTAGGAAAAAAACTGCATGTGACTCAACTCCATTTAGGACTGGGAAACAAACGCTAGCTTGCCTTCCAAAAACACACTCTGCTTTTGAGAAAAGAGCACTCTTCTACTCTACTGTGTTTCCTATGGGGTCCAAACAGTGAGCTTGCTAAGAACAAAAGAACTGTGATTCCTACACACACCGACCATATCTAGTTCAACTCTGCTTAGGAAACTGACAAGAACAGTAGCTCCTATTCAGTCCAATACACTGTACTTGCTGGGAAGAGACTCCAGTACTATTTGTCCTGTGTATGGCAATGGCAGCGCAATATTGACTCTTCTTACCAGAAAACAACTCTTGCTCATAGGACCAGAAACTGCCTGTGATTGAACTCCATTTAGGACTAGGAAACAAATGCTAGCTCGCCTTACAAGAAACACACTCTGCTTTTGAGAAAAGAGCACTCTTCTACACTACTGTGTTTCCTATGAGGTCCGAACAGTGAGCTTGCTCAGAACAAAAAATCGAGCTTCCTTCACACACCGCCACACCTAGTTCAATTCTGCTTAGGAACCTGACAAGAACAGTAGATCCTCTTCAGTCCAATACACTGTACTGCTGGGAACAGACAACAGTGCTACATGTCCTGTGTATGGCAATGGCAGTGCAATAGTGACTCTTCTTACCATAAAACAACTCTTGCTCGTAGGACCAGAAACTGCATGTGATTCAACTCCATTTAGGACTGGGAAACAAACGCTAGCTCGCCTTACAAGAAACACACTCTGATTTATTGAAAAGAGCACTCTTCTACTCTACTGTGTTTCCTATTGGGCCAGAACAGTGAGCTTGCTCAGAACAAAAGAACTGTGCTTCCTACACACGGGCCATATCCAGTTCAACTCTGCTTAGGAAACTGACAAGAACAGTAGATCCTCTTCTTTCCAATAAACTGTACGTTTTGGGAACAGACGCCAGTGCTCTTGCCCTGTGGGCAAATGGGAACGTAATAGTGACTCTTCTTACCAGAAAACAACTCTTGCACGTAGGACCAGAAAGTGCATGTGATTCAACTCCATTTAGGACTGGGAAACAAACGCTAGCTCGCCTTACAAGAAACACTCTCTGCTTTTGAGAAAAGAGCACTCTTCTACTCTACTGTGTTTCCTAAGGGGTCCGAACAGTGAGCTTGCTCAGAACAAAAGAACTCTGCTTCCTACACACACCGACCATATCTAGTTCAACTCTGCTTAGGAAACTGACAAGAACAGTAGCTCCTATTCAGTCCAATACACTGTACTTCCTGGGAACAGACGCTAGTGCTATTTGCACTGTGTATGGCAATGGGAGCACAATAGTAACTTTCCTTACCAGAAAACAACTCTTGCTCATAGGACCGGAATCTGCCTGTGATTGAACTCCATTTAGGACTAGGAAACAAACTGTAGCTAGCCTTACAAGAAACACACTCTGCTTTTGAGAATAGAGCACTCTTCTACTCTACTGTGTTTCCTATGAGGACCGAACAGTGAGCTTGCTCAGAACAAAAAAAACGTGCTTCCTACACACACCGCCACACCTAGTTCAATTCTGATTAGGAACCTGACAAGAACAGTAGATCCTCTTCAGTCCAATACACTGTACTACTGGGAACAGACAACAGTGCTATTTGTCCTGTGTATGGCAATGGCAGCGCAATAGTGACTCTTCTTACCATAAAACAACTCTTGCTCTGATTTAGAGAAAAAAGCACTCTTCTACTCTATTGTGTTTCCTAAGAGGTCCGAACAGTGAACTTGCTCAAACCAAAAGAACTGTGCTTCCTACACACACGGCCATATCTAGTTCAATTCTGCTTAGGAACCTGACAAGAACAGTAGATCCTCTTCAGTCTAATACACTGTACTTGCTGGGAACAGACTCCAGTGCTATTTGTCCTGTGTATGGCAATGGCAGCGCAATATTTACTATTCTTACCATAAAACAGCTCTTGACAATAGGACCAGAAACTGCATGGGATTCAACTCCATTTAGGACTGGGAAACAAACGCTAGCTCGCCTTACAAGAAACACACTCTGCTTTTGAGAAAAGAGCACTCTTCTACTCTACTGTGTTTCCTGTGGGGTCCAAACAGTTAGCTTGCTCAGAACAAAAGAACTGTGCTTCCTACACACACCGACCATATCTAGTTCAACTCTGCTTAGGAAACTGACAAGAACAGTAGCTCCTATTTAGTGCAATACACTGTACTTGCTGGGAACAGACGCTAGTGCTATTTGCACTGTGTATGGTAATGGGAGCACAATAGTAACTTTATTACCAAAAAACAACTCTTGCTCATAGGACCGGAAACTGCCTGTGATTGAACTCCAATTAGGGCTAGGAAACAAACGCTAGCTCGCCTTACAAGAAACACACTTTTCTTTTGAGAAAAGAGCACTCTTCTACTCTACTGTGTTTCCTATGAGGTCCGAAAAGTGAGCATGCTCAGAACAAAAAAAAAACGTGATTCCTACACACACCGTCACACCTAGTTCAATTCTGCTCAGGAACCTGACAAGAACAGTAGATCCTCTTCAGTCCAATACACTGTACTGCTGGGAACAGACGCCAGTGCTATTTGTCCTGTGTAGGGCAATGGCAGCGCAATATTGACTCTTCTTACCAGAAAACAACTCTTGCTCATAGGACCAGAAACTGCATGTGATTCAACTCCATTTAGGACTGGGAAGCAAACGCTAGCTCGCCTTACAAGAAACACACTCTGCTTTTGAGAAGAGAGCACTCTTCTACTCTACTGAGTTTCCTATGGGGTCCAAACAGTGAGCTTGCTCAGAACAAAAGAACTGTGCTTCCTACACACCGACCATCTCTAGTTCAACTCTGCTTAGGAAAATGACAAGAACAGTAGCTCCTATTCAGTCCAATACACTGTACTTCCTGGGAACAGACGCTAGTGCTATTTGCACTGTGTATGGCAATGGGAGCACAATAGTAACTTTCCTTACCAGAAAACAACTCTTGCTCATAGGACCGGAATCTGCCTGTGATTGAACTCCATTTAGGACTAGGAAACAAACTCTAGCTCGCCTTACAAGAAACACACTCAGTTTTTGAGAATACAGCACTCTACTACTCTACTGTGTTTCCTATGAGGTCCGAACAGTGAGCTTGCTCAGAACAAAAAAAACGTGCTTCCTACACACACCGCCACACCTAGTTCAATTCTGATTAGGAACCTGACAAGAACAGTAGATCCTCTTCAGTCCAATACACTGTACTACTGGGAACAGACAACAGTGCTATTTGTCCTGTGTATGGCAATGGCAGCGCAATAGTGACTCTTCTTACCATAAAACAACTCTTGCTCTGATTTAGAGAAAAAAGCACTCTTCTACTCTATTGTGTTTCCTAAGAGGTCCGAACAGTGAACTTGCTCAAACCAAAAGAACTGTGCTTCCTACACACACGGCCATATCTAGTTCAATTCTGCTTATGAACCTGACAAGAACAGTAGATCCTCTTCAGTCTAATACACTGTACTTGCTGGGAACAGACTCCAGTGCTATTTGTCCTGTGAGTGGCAATGGCAGCGCAATATTTACTATTCTTACCATAAAACAACTCTTGACAATAGGACCAGAAACTGCATGGGATTCAACTCCATTTAGGACTGGGAAACAAACGCTAGCTCTCCTTACAAGAAACACACTCTGCTTTTGAGAAAAGAGCACTCTTCTACTCTACTGTGTTTCCTATGGGGTCCAAACAGTTAGCTTGCTCAGAACAAAAGAACTGTGCTTCCTACACACACCGACCATATCTAGTTCAACTCTGCTTAGGAAACTGACAAGAACAGTAGCTCCTATTTAGTCCAATACACTGTACTTGCTGGGAACAGACGCTAGTGCTATTTGCACTGTGTATGGTAATGGGAGCACAATAGTAACTTTTCTTTCCAGAAAACAACTCTTGCTCATAGGACCGGAAACTGCCTGTGATTGAACTCCAATTAGGGCTAGGAAACAAACTCTAGCTCGCCTTACAAGAAACACACTTTTCTTTTGATAAAAGAGCACTCTTCTACTCTACTGTGTTTCCTATGAGGTCCGAAAAGTGAGCATGCTCAGAACAAAAAAAAAGGTGATTCCTACACACACCGTCACACCTAGTTCAATTCTGCTCAGGAACCTGACAAGAACTGTAGATCCTCTTCAGTCCAATACACTGTACTGCTGGGAACAGACGCCAGTGCTATTTGTCCTGTGTAGGGCAATGGCAGCGCAATATTGACTCTTCTTACCAGAAAACAACTCTTGCTCATAGGACCAGAAACTGCATGTGATTCAACTCCATTTAGGACTGGGAAACAAACGCTAGCACGCCTTACAAGAAACACACACTGCTTTTGAGAAAAGAGCACTCTTCTACTCTACTGAGTTTCCTATGGGGTCCAAACAGTGAGCTTGCTCAGAACAAAAGAACTGTGCTTCCTACACACCGACCATCTCTAGTTCAACTCTGCTTAGGAAACTGACAAGAACAGTAGCTCCTCTTCAGTCCGATACACTGTATTTGCTGGGAACAGACGTGAGTGCTATTTGCACTGTGTATGGCAATGGGAGCTCAATAGTTACTTTCCTTACCGGAAAACAACTCTTGCTCTTAGAACCAGAAACTGCATGGGATTCAACTCCAATTAGGACTGGAAAACAAATGCTAGCTCGCCTTACAAGAAACACATTCTGCTTTTGAGAAAAGAGCAAAATTCAACTCTACTGTGTTTCCTATGGGGTCCGAACAGTGAGCTTGCTCAGAACAAAAGAACTGTGCTTCCTACACACACGGCCATATCTAGTTCAATTCTGCTTAGGAACCTGACAAGAACAGTAGATCCTCTTCAGTCCAATACACTGTACTTGCTGGGAACAGACGCCAGTGGAATTTGTCCTGTGTATGGCAATGGCAGCTCAATAGTGACTCTTCTTACCATAAAACAACTCTTGCTCGTAGGACCAGAAACTGCATGTGATTCAACTCCATTTAGGACTGGGAAACAAACGCTAGCTCGCCTTACAAGAAACACACTCTGCTTTAGAGAAAGAGCACTCTTCTACTCTACTGTGTTTCCTGTAGGGCCAGAACAATGAGCTTGCTCAGAACAAAAGAACTGTGCTTCCTACACACGGGCCATATCTAGTTCAACTCTGCTTAGGAAACTTACAAGAACAGTAGCTTTTATTCAATCCAATACACTGTACTTGCTGGGAACAGACGCGAGTGCTATTTGCACTGTGTATGGCAATTGAAGCGCAATAGTGACTCTTCTTACCAGAAAACAACTCTTGTTCGTAGGACCAAAAACTGCCTGTGACAACTCCATTTAGGACTGGTAAACAAAGGCGAGCTCGCCTTACAAGGAACACACTCTGCTTTAGAGAAAAGAGCACTCTTCTACTCTACTGTGTTCCCTATGGGGTCCGAACAGTGAGCTTGCTCAGAACAAAAAAACTGTGCTTCCTACAAACATGGACATATCTAGTTCAAGTCTGATTAGGAACCTGACAAGAACAGTAGATCCTCTTCCGTCCAATACACTGTACTTGCTGGGAAGAGACGCCAGTGCTATTTGTACTGTGCATGGCAATTGGAGCACAATAGTGACTTGTCTTACCAGAAAACATCTCTTGCTCGTAGGACAAAAAACTGCATGTGACTCAACTCCATTTAGGACTGGGAAACAAACGCTAGCTCGCCTTCCAAAAACACACTCTGCTTTTGAGAAAAGAGCACTCTTCTACTCTACTGTGTTTCCTATGTGTTCCGAACAGTGAGCTTGCTCAGAACAAAAAAACTGTGCTTCCTACACACACGGCCATATCTAGTTCAAGTCTCCTTAGGAAACTGACAAGACCAGTAGCTCCTATTCAGTCAGATACACTGTACTTGCTGGGAACAGACGCGAGTGCTATTTGCACTGTAAATGGCATTTGGAGCGCAACAGTGACTCTACTTACCAGAAAACAACTCTTGCTCGTAGGACAAAAAACTGCATGTGACTCAACTCCATTTAGGACTGGGAAACAAAAGCGAGCTCGCCTTACAAGAAACACACTCTGCTTTTAAGAAAAGTGCACTCTTCTACTCTACTGTGTTTCCTATAGGGCCAGAACAGTGAGCTTGCTCAGAACATAAGAACTGTGCTTCCTACACACACGGGCCATATCTAGTTCAACTCTGCTTAGGAAACTGACAAGAACACTAGCTCCTCTTCAGTCTGATACACTGTACTTGCTGGGAACAGACGCATGTGCTATTTGCACTGTGTATGGCATGGGAGCACAATAGTGACTTTCCTTACCAGAAAACAACTCTTGCTCATAGGACCAGAAACTGCATGTGATTCCACTCCATTTAGGACTGGAAACAAACGCGAGCTCCCCTTACAAGAAACACACTCTGCTTTTAAGAAAAGTGCACTCTTCTACTCTACTGTGTTTCCTATACGGCCAGAACAGTGAGCTTGCTCAGAACATAAGAACTGTGCTTCCTACACACATGGCCATATCTAGTTCAAGTCTGATTTGGAACCTGACAAGAACAATAGATCCTCTTCAGTCCAATACACTGTACTTGCTGGGAAAAGACGCCAGTGCTATTTGTCCTGTGTATGGCAATGGCAGCACAATAGTGACACTTCTTACCAGAGAACAGCTCTTGCTTGTAGGACCTGAAACTGCATGTGATTCAACTCCATTTAGGACTGGGAAACAAACGCTAGCTTGCCTTACAAGAAACACACTCTGCTTTTGAGAAAAGAGCACTCTTCTACTCTACTGTGTTTCCAATTGGTCCAAACAGTGAGCTTGCTCAGAACAAAAGAACTGTGCTTCCTACACACGCTGGACATATCTCGATCAACTCTGCTTAGGAAACTGACAAGAACAGTAGCTCCTCTTCAGTCCGATACACTGTACTTGCTGGGAACAGACGGGAGAGCTATTTGCACTGTGTATGGCAATGGGACCGCAATAGTTACTTTCCTTACCAAAAAACAACTCTTGCTCGTAGGACCAGAAACTGCATGTGATTCAACTCCATATAGGACTGGGAAACAAACGCTAGCTCCCCTTACAAGAAACACTCTGCTTTTGAGAAAAGAGCACTCTTCTACTCTACTGTGTTTCCTATGGGGCCAGAACAGTGAGCTTGCTCAGAACAAAAGAACTGTGCTTCCTACATACACGGGCCATATCTAGTTCAACTCTGCTTAGGAAACTGACAAGAACAGTAGCTCCTCTTCAGTCCAATACACTGTACTTGCTCGGAACAGACGCGAGTGCTATTTGCACTGTGTATGGCAATTGGAGCACAATAGTGACTCGTCTTACCAGAAAACAACTCTTGCTCGTAGGACAAAAAACTGCATGTGACTCAACTCCATTTAGGACTGGGAAACAAACGCTAGCTCGCCTTCCAAAAACACACTCTGCTTTTGAGAAAAGAGCACTCTTCTACTCTACTGTGTTTCTTATGTGTTCCGAACAGTGAGCTTGCTCAGAACAAAAAAACTGTGCTTCCTACACACACGGCCATATCTAGTTCAAGTCTGCTTAGGAAACTGACAAGAACAGTAGCTCCTATTCAGTCCGATACACTGTACTTGCTGGGAACAGACGCGAGTGCTATTTGCACTGTATATGACATTTGGAGCGCAACAGTGACTCTTCTTACCAGAAAACAACTCTTCCTCGTAGGACCAGAAACTGCATGTGACTCAACTCCATATAGGACTGGGAAACAAACGCTAGCTCCCCTTATAAGAAACACAATCTGCTTTTGAGAAAAGAGCACTCTACTACTCTACTGTGTTTCCTATAAGGCCAGAACAGTGAGCTTGCTCAGAACAAAAGAACTGTGCTTCCACACACACGGCCATATCTAGTTCAACTCTGCTTAGGAACCTGACAAGAACAGTAGATCCTCTTCAGTCTAATACACTGTACATGCTGGGAACAGAGGCGTGTGCTATTTGCCCTGTGTATGACAATGGGAGCACAATAGTGACTCTTCTTACCAGAAAACAACTCTTGCTTGTAGGACCAGAAACTGCATGTGATTCAACTCCACTTAGGACTGGGAAACAAACACTAACTCGCATTACAAGAAACACACTCTGATTTAGAGAAAAAAGCAATCTTCTACTCTATTGTGTTTCCTAAGAGGTCCGAACAGTGAACTTGCTCAGAACAAAAGAACTGTGCTTCCTACACACACGGCCATATCTAGTTCAATTCTGCTTAGGAACCTGACAAGAACAGTAGATCCTCTTCAGTCCAATACACTGTACTGCTGGGAACAGACAACAGTGCTATTAGTCCTGTGTATGGCAATGGCAGCACAATAGTGACTCTTCTTACCATAAAACAACTCTTGCTCGTAGGACCAGAAACTGCATGTGATTACACTCCATTTAGGACTGGGAAACAAACGCTAGCTCCCCTTACAAGAAACACACTCTGCTTTTGAGAAAAGAGCACTCTTCTACTCTACTGTGTTTCCTATAGGGCCAGAACAGTGAGCTTGCTGAGAACAAAAGAACTGTGCTTCCTACACTCGGGCCATATCTAGTTCAACTCTGCTTAGGACACTGACAAGAACAGTAGCTCCTCTTCAGTCCAATACACTGTACTTGCTCGGAACAGACGCGAGTGCTATTTGCACTGTGTATGGCAATTGGAGCACAATAGTGACTCGTCTTACCAGAAAACAACTCTTGATCGTAGGACAAAAAATTTCATGTGACTCAACTCCATTTAGGACTGGGAAACAAACGCTAGCTCGCCTTCCAAAAACACACTCTGCTTTTGAGAAAAGATCACTCTTCTACTCTACTGTGTTTCCTATGGGGTCCAAACAGTGAGCTTGCTCAGAACAAAAGAACTGTGATTCCTACACACACCGACCATATCTAGTTCAACTCTGCTTAGGAAACTGACAAGAACAGTAGCTCCTATTCAGTCCAATACACTGTACTTGCTGGGAAGAGACTCCAGTACTATTTGTCCTGTGTATGGCAATGGCAGCGCAATATTGACTCTTCTTACCAGAAAACAACTCTTGCTCATAGGACCGGAAACTGCCTGTGATTGAACTCCATTTAGGACTAGGAAACAAATGCTAGCTCGCCTTACAAGAAACACACTCTGCTTTTGAGAAAAGAGCACTCTTCTACACTACTGTGTTTCCTTTGAGGTCCGAACAGTGAGCTTGCTCAGAACAAAAAATCGAGCATCCTACACACACCGCCACACCTAGTTCAATTCTGCTTAGGAACCTGACAAGAACAGTAGATCCTCTTCAGTCCAATACACTGTACTGCTGGGAACAGACAACAGTGCTACTTGTCCTGTGTATGGCAATGGCAGTGCAATAGTGACTCTTCTTACCATAAAACAACTCTTGCTCGTAGGACCAGAAACTGCATGTGATTCAACTCCATTTAGGACTGGGAAACAAACGCTAGCTCGCCTTACAAGAAACACACTCTGCTTTATTGAAAAGAGCACTCTTCTACTCTACTGTGTTTCCTATAGGGCCAGAACAGTGAGCTTGCTCAGAACAAAAGAACTGTGCTTCCTACACACACGGGCCATATCCAGTTCAATTCTGCTTAGGAAACTGACAAGAACAGTAGCTCCTCTTCAGTCCGATATGCTGTACTTCCTGGGATCAGAAACGAGTGCTATTTGCACTGTGTATGGCAATGGGAGCACAATAGAGACTTTCCTTACCAGAAAACAACTCTCGCTCGTAGGACCAGAAACTGCATGTGATTCAACTCAATTTAGGACTGGGAAACTAATGCTAGGTCGCCTTACATGAAACACACTCTGCTTTTGAGAAAAGAGCACTCTATACCCTACTGTGTTTCCTATGGGTTCTGAACAGTGAGCTTGCTCAGAACAAAAAAACTGTGCTTCCTACACACATGGCCATATCTAGTTCAAGTCTGCTTAGGAACCTGACAAGAACAGTAGATCCTCTTCCATCCAATACACTGTACTTGCTGGGAAAAGACGCCAGTGTTATTTGTCCTGTGAATGGAAATGGCAGCTCATTAGTGACTCTTCTTACCAGAAAACAACTCTTGCTTGTAGGACCAGAAACTGCATGTGATTCAACTCCATTTAGGACTGGGAAACAAACGCTAGCTCGCCTTACAAGAAACACACTCTGCTTTGATAAAAGAGCACTCTTCTACTCTACTGTGTTTCCTATGGTGTCCAAACAGTGAGCTTGCTCAGAAAAAAAGAACTGTGCTTCCTAAACACGCGGGCCATATCTCGTTCAACTCTGCTTAGATAACTGACAAGAACAGTAGCTCCTCTTCAGTCCGATACACTGTACTTGCTGGGAACAGACCTAAGTGCTATTTGCTCTGTGTATTGCAATGGGAGCGCAATAGTGACTTTCCTTACCAGAAAACAACTCTTGCTCATAGGACAAGAAACTGCATGGGATTCAACTCCATTTAGGACTGGGAAACAAACGCTAGCTCGCCTTACAAGAAACACACTCTGCTTTTGAGAAAAGAGGACTCTTCTACTCTACTGAGTTTCCTATGGGGTCCAAACAGTGAGCTTGCTCAGAACAAAAGAACTCTGCTTCCTACACACACCGACCATATCTAGTTCAACTCTGCTTAGGAAACTGACAAGAACAGTAGCTCCTATTCAGTCCAATACACTGTACTTCCTGGGAACAGACGCTAGTGCTATTTGCACTGTGTATGGCAATGGGAGCACAATAGTAACTTTCCTTACCAGAAAACAACTCTTGCTCATAGGACCGGAAACTGCCTGTGATTGAACTCCATTTAAGACTAGGAAACAAACTCTAGCTCGCCTTACAAGAAACACACTCTGCTTTTGAGAATAGAGCACTCTTCTACTCTACTGTGTTTCCTATGAGGTCCGAACAGTGAGCTTGCTCAGAACAAAAAAAACGTGCTTCCTACACACACCGCCACACCTAGTTCAATTCTGATTAGGAACCTGACAAGAACAGTAGATCATCTTCAGTCCAATACACTGTACTACTGGGAACAGACAACAGTGCTATTTGTCCTGTGTATGGCAATGGCAGCGCAATAGTGACTCTTCTTACCATAAAACAACTCTTGCTCTGATTTAGAGAAAAAAGCACTCTTCTACTCTATTGTGTTTCCTAAGAGGTCAAAACAATGAACTTGCTCAAACCAAAAGAACTGTGTTTCCTACACACACGGCCATATCTAGTTCAATTCTGCTTAGGAACCTGACAAGAACAGTAGATCCTCTTCAGTCTAATACACTGTACTTGCTGGGAACAGACTCCAGTGCTATTTGTCCTGTGTATGGCAATGGCAGCGCAATATTTACTATTCTTACCATAAAACAACTCTTGACAATAGGACCAGAAACTGCATGGGATTCAACTCCATTTAGGACTGGGAAACAAACGCTAGCTCTCCTTACAAGAAACACACTCTGCTTTTGAGAAAAGAGCACTCTTCTACTCTACTGTGTTTCCTATGGGTTCCAAACAGTTAGCTTGCTCAGAACAAAAGAACTGTGCTTCCTACACACACCGACCATATCTAGTTCAACTCTGCTTAGGAAACTGACAAGAACAGTAGCTCCTATTTAGTCCAATACACTGTACTTGATGGGAACATACGCTAGTGGTATTTGCACTGTGTATGGCAATGGGAGCACAATAGTAACTTTCCTTACCAGAAAACAACTCTTGCTCATAGGACCGGAAACTGCCTGTGATTGAACTCCAATTAGGGCTAGGAAACAAACGCTAGCTCGCCTTACAAGAAACACACTTTTCTTTTGAGAAAAGAGCACTCTTCTACTCTACTGTGTTTCCTATGAGGTCCGAACAGTGAGCTTGCTCAGAAAAAAAAAAAACGTGATTCCTACACACACCGTCACACCTAGTTCAATTCTGCTCAGGAACCTGACAAGAACAGTAGATCCTCTTCAGTCCAATACACTGTACTGCTGGGAACAGACGCCAGTGCTATTTGTCCTCTGTAGGGCAATGGCAGCGCAATATTGACTCTTCTTACCAGAAAACAACTCTTGCTCATAGGAACAGAAACTGCATGTGATTCAACTCCATTTAGGACTGGGAAACAAACACTAGCTCGCCTTACAAGAAACACTCTGCTTTTGAGAAAAGAGCACTCTTCTACTCTACTGAGTTTCCTATGGGGTCCAAACAGTGAGCTTGCTCAGAACAAAAGAACTGTGCTTCCTACACACCGACCATCTCTAGTTCAACTCTGCTTAGGAAACTGACAAGAACAGTAGCTCCTCTTCAGTCCCATACACTGTATTTGCTGGGAACAGACGTGAGTGCTATTTGCACTGTGTATGGCAATGGGAGCTCAATAGTTACTTTTCTTACCAGAAAACAACTCTTGCTCTTAGAACCAGAAACTGCATGGGATTCAACTCCATTTAGGACTGGGAAACAAACGCTAGCTCGCCTTACAAGAAACACACTCTGCTTTTGAGAAAAGAGCAAAATTCAACTCTACTGTGTTTCCTATGGGGTCCGAACAGTGAGCTTGCTCAGAACAAAAGAACTGTGCTTCCTACACACACGGCCATATCTAGTTCAATTCTGCTTAGGAACCTGAGAAGAACAGTAGATCCTCTTCAGTCCAATACACTGTACTTGCTGGGAACAGACGCCAGTGGAATTTGTCCTGTGTATGGGAATGGCAGCGCAATAGTGACTCTTCTTACCATAAAACAACTCTTGCTCGTAGGACCAGAAACTGGATGTGATTCAACTCCATTTAGGACTGGGAAACAAACGCTAGCTCGCCTTACAAGAAACACACTCTGCTTTAGAGAAAGAGCACTCTTCTACTCTACTGTGTTTCCTGTAGGGCCAGAACAGTGAGCTTGCTTAGAACAAAAGAACTGTGCTTCCTACACACGGGCCATATCTAGTTCAACTCTGCTTAGGAAACTTACAAGAACAGTAGCTTTTATTCAGTCCAATACACTGTACTTGCTGGGAACAGACGCGAGTGCTATTTGCACTGTGTATGGCAATTGAAGCGCAATAGTGACTCTTCTTACCAGAAAACAACTCTTGCTCGTAGGACCAAAAACTGCCTGTGACAACTCCATTTAGGACTGGTAAACAAAGGCGAGCTCGCCTTACAAGGAACACACTCTGCTTTAGAGAAAAGAGCACTCTTCTACTCTACTGTGTTCCCTATTGGGTCCGAACAGTGAGCTTGCTCAGAACAAAAAAACTGTGCTTCCTACAAACAGGGCCATATCTAGTTCAAGTCTGATTAGGAACCTGACAAGAACAGTAGATCCTCTTCCGTCCAATACACTGTACTTGCTGGGAAGAGACGCCAGTGCTATTTGTCCTGTGTATGGCAATGGCAGCGCAATAGTGACTCTTCTTACCAGAAAACAACTCTTGCTTGTAGGACCAGAAACTGCATGTGATTCAACTCCATTTTGGACTGGGAAACAAACGCTAGCTCGCCTTACAAGAAACACACTCTGCTTTAGAGAAAAGAGCACTCTTCTACTCTACTGTGTTTCCTATGGGTTCCAAACAGTGAGCTTGCTCAGAACAAAAGAACGGTGCTTCCTACACACGCGGGACATATCTCGTTCAACTCTGCTTAGGAAACTGACAAGAACAGTAGCTCCTCTTCAGTCTGATACACTGTACTTGCTGGGAACAGACGCGAGTGCTATTTGCACTGTTTATGGCAATGGGAGCGCAATAGTGACTTTCCTTACCAAAAAACAACTCTTGCTCGTAGGACCAGAAACTGCATGTGATTCAACTCCATATAGAACTGGGAAACAAATGCTAGCTCGCCTTACAAGAAATACACTCTGCTTTTGAGAAAAGAGCACTCTTCTACTCTACTGTGTTTCCTATAGGGCCAGAACAGTGAGCTTGCTCAGAACAAAAGAACTGTGCTTCCTACACACACAGCCATATCTATTTCAACTCTGCTTAGGAACCTGACAAGAACAGTAGATCCTCTTCAGTCCAACACACTGTACATGCTGGGAACAGACGCGTGTGCTATTTGCCCTGTGTATGACAATGGGAGCACAATAGTTACTCTTCTTAGCAGAAAACATCTCTTGCTCGTAGGACCAGAAACTGCATGAGATTCAACTCCATTTAGGACTGGGAAACAAACACTAACTCGCCTTACAAGAAACATACTCTGAGTTAGAGAAAAAAGCACTCTTATACTCTATTGTGTTTCCTAAGAGGTCTGAACAGTGAACTTGCTCAGAACAAAAGAACTGTGCTTCCTACATAGGGGCCATATCTAGTTCAATTCTGTTTAGGAACCTGACAAGAACAGTAGATCCTCTTCAGTCCAATACACTGTACTTGCTGGGAACAGACGCGAGGGCTATTTGCACTGTGTATGGCAATGGGAGCGCAATAGTGACTTTCCTTACCAGAAAACAACTCTTGCTCGTAGGACCAGAAACTGCATGTGATTCCACTCCATTTAGGAGTGGAAACAAACGCAAGCTCGCCTTACAAGAAACACACTCTGCTTTTGAGAAAAGAGCACTCTTCTACTCTACTGTGCTCCCTATGGGGTCCGAACAGTGAGCTTGCTCAGAACAAAAGAACTGTGCTTCGTACACACGACCATATCTAGTTCAATTCTGTTTAGGAACGTGACAAGAACAGTAGATCCTCTTCAGTCCAATATACTGTATTGCTGGGAACAGACGCCAGTCCTGTTTGTCCTGTGTATGGCAATGGCAGCGCAATAGTGACTCTTCTTACCATAAATCAAATCTTGCTCATAGGACCAGAAACTGCAAGTGTTTCAACTCCATTTAGGTCTGGGAAACAAAAGCTAGCTCACCTTACAAGAAACACACTCTGCTTTAGAGAAAAGAGCACTCTTCTAGTCTACTGTGTTTCCTATAGGGCCAGAACAGTGAGCTTGCTCAGAACAAAAGAACTGTGCTTCGTACACACGACCATATCTAGTTCAACTCTGCTTAGGAACCTGACAAGAACAGTAGATCCTCTTCAGTCCAATACACTGTACTTGCTGGGAACAGACGCCAGTGCTATTTGTCCTGTGTATGGCAATGGCAGCGCAATAGTGACTCTTCTTACCAGAAAACAACTCTTGCCCGTAGTACCAGAAACTGCATGTGATTCAACTCCATTTAGGCCTGGGAAACAAACTCTAGCTCGCTTTACAAGAAACATACTCTGCTTTTGAGAAAAGAGCACTCTTCTACTCTACTGTGTTTCCTATAGGGCCAGAACAGTGAGCTTGCTCAGAAAAAAAGAACTGTGCTTCCTACACAGGGGCCATATCTAGTTCAACTCTGCTTAGGAAACTGAGAAGAACAGTAGCTCCTCTTCAGTCCAATACACTGTACTTGCTGGGAACAGACGCGAGGGCTATTTGCACTGTGTATGGCAATGGGAGCGCAATAGTGACTTTCTTTACCAGAAAACAACTCTTGCTCGTAGGACCAGAAACTGCATGTGATTCCACTCCATTTAGGACTGGGAAACAAATGCTATCTCGACGTCCAAGAAACACACTCTGCTTTTGAGAAAAGAGCACTCTTCTACTCTTCTGTGTTTCCTATAGGGCCAGAACAGTGAGCTTGCTCAGAAAAAAAGAACTGTGCTTCCTACACACACGGGCCATATGTAGTTCAACTCTGGTTAGGAAACTGAGAAGAACAGTAGCTCCTCTTCTTTCCAATACACTGTACTTGCTGAGAACAGATGGGAGGGCTATTTGCACTGTGTATGGCAATGGGAGCACAATAGTGACTTTCCTTACCAGAAAACAACTCTTGCTCGTAGGAACACAAACTGCATGTGATTCCACTCCACTTAGGAATGGGAAACAAACGCTAGCTCGCCTTAAAAGAAACACACTCTGCTTTTGAGAATAAAGCACTCTTCTACTCTACTGTGTTTCCTATGGGGTCCGAACAGTGAGCTTGCTCAGAACAAAAAAACTGGGCTTCCTACACACACGGCAATATCTAGTTCAAGTCTGCTTAGGAACCTGACAAGAACAATAGATCCTCTTCAGCCCAATATACTGTACTTGCTGCGAACAGACGCCAGTGCTATTTGTCCTGTGTATGGCAATGGCAGCCCAATAGTGACTCTTTTTACCAGAAAACAACTCTTGCTCGTAGTACCAGAAACTGCATGGGATTCAACTCCATTTAGGACTGCAAAACAAATGCTAGCTCGCCTTACAAGTAACACACTCTGCTTTAGAAAAAAGAGCACTCTTCTGCTCAACTGTGTTTCCTATGGGGTCCAAACAGTGAGCTTGCAAAGAACAAAAGAACTGTGCTTCCTACAAACACGGATCATATCTAGTTCAACTCTGCTTAGAAAACTGTCAAGAACAGTAGCACTTATCCAGTCCAATACACTGTACTTGCTGGGAACAGACACGAGTGCTATTTGCACGGTGTATGGCAATGGGAGCGCAATTGTGACTTTCCTTACCAGAAAAGAACTCTTGTTCGTAGGACCTGAAACTGCATGTGATTCAACTCCATTTAGAACTGGGAAACAAAGGATAGCTCGCCTTACAAGAAACACACTCTGCTTTAGAGAAAAGAGCACTCTTCTACTCTACTGTGTTTCCTACAGGGCCAGAACAGTGAGCTTGCTCAGAAAAAAAAAACTGTGCTTCCTACACACACGGGCCATATCTAGTTCAACTCTGCTTAGGAAACTGACAAGAACAGTAGCTCCTCTTCAGTCCGATACACTGTACTTGCTGGGAACAGACGCCAGTGCTATTTCCACTGTGGATGGCAATGGGAGTACAATAGTGACTTTCCTTACCAGAAAACAACTCTTGCTAGTAGGACCAGAAACTGCATATGAATCAACTCCATTTAGGACTGAGAAACAAATGCTAGCTTGCCTTCCATGAAACACACTCTGCTTTTGAGAAAAGAGCACTCTTCTACTCTACTGTGTTTCCTATGGGGTCCAAACAGTGAGCTTGCTCAGAACAAAAGAACTGTGCTTCCTACACACACGGGCCATATCTCGTTCAACTGTTCTTAGGAAACTGACAAGAACAGTAGCTCCTATTCAGTCCAATACACTGTACTTCCTGGGAACAGACGCGAGTGCTATTTGCACTGTGTATGGCAATTGGAACACAATAGTGACTCGTCTTACCAGAAAACAACTCTTGCTCGTAGGACAAAAAACTGCATGTGACTCAACTCCATTTAGTACTGGGAAACAAACACTAGCTCGCCTTCCAAAAACACACTCTGCTTTTGAGAAAAGAGCACTCTTCTACTCTACTGTGTTTCTTATGTGTTCTGAACAGTGAGCTTGGTCAGAACAAAAAACTGTGCTTCCTACAAACATTGCCACATCTAGTTCAAGTCTGCTTAGGAACCTGACAAGAACAGTAGATCCTCTTCAGTCCAATACACTGTGCTCCTGGGAACAGACAACAGTGCTATTTGTCCTGTGTATGGCAATGGCAGCGCAATATTTACTATTCTTACCATAAAACAACTCTTGCTCGTAGGACCAGAAACTGCATGTGATTCAACTTCATTTAGGACTGGGAAACAAACGCTAGCTCTCCTTACAAGAAACACACTCTGCTTTAGAGAAGAGAGCACTCTTCTACTCTACTGTGTTTCCTATAGGGCCAGAACAGTGAGCTTGCTCAGAACAAAAGAACGGTGCTTCCTACACACACCGACCATATCTAGTTCAACTCTGCTTAGGAAACTGACAAGAACAGTAGCTCCACTTCAGTCCGATACACTGTATTTGCTGGGAACAGACGCCCATGCTATTTGCACTGTGTATGGCAATGGGAGCTCAATAGTTACTTTCCTTACCAGAAAACAACTCTTACTCGTAGGAACAGAAACTGCATGGGATTCAACTCCATTTAAGACTGGGAAACAAACGCTAGCTCGCCTTACAAGAAACACACTCTGCTTTTGAGAAAAGAGCACAATTCTACTCTACTGTGTTTCCTATGGGGTCTGAACAGTGAGCTTGCTCAGAACAAAAGAACTGAGCTTCCTACACACACCGACCATATCTAGTTCAATTCTGCTTAGGAAACTGACAAGAACAGTAGATCCTCTTCAGTCCAATACACTGTACTTGCTGGGAACAGACGCCCATGCTATTTGTCCTGTGTATGGCAATGGCAGCACAATAGTGACTCTTCTTACCAGAAAACAACTCTTCCTCGTAGGACCAGAAACTGCATGTGATTCAACTCCATTTAGGACTGGGAAACAAACGCTAGCTCACCTTACAAGAAACACACTCTGCTTTTGAGAAAAGAGCACTCTTCTACTCTACTGTGTTTCCTATAGGGCCAGAGCAGTAAGCTTGCTCAGAACAAAAGAACTGTGCTTCCTACACACGGACCATATCTATATCAAGTCTGCTTAGGAAACTGACAAGAACAGTAGCTCCTATTCAGTCTGATACACTGTACTTGCTGGGAATAGACGCGAGTGCTATTTGCACTGTTTATGGCATTTGGAGCGCAACAGTGACTCTTCTTACCAGAAAACAACTCTTGCTCTTAGGACCAAAAACTGCATGTGACTCAACTCCATTTAGGACTGGGAAACAAACGCGAGCTCCCCTTACAAGAAACACACTCTGCTTTTAAGAAAAATGCACTCTTCTACTCTACTGTGTTTCCTATAGGGCCAGAACAGTGAGCTTGCTCAG